>NW_027473712.1:25846-167290 GCF_050947335.1 Megachile rotundata | reverse complement strand
ATTGAAGTTATATCGATCATATAAGCATAATATGGCTAATAATATGAGTTAGATTGATAATAATAAGAGTAATGAGTATAGTAATTGTCATCCTATCGATCATATAAGCATAATATGGCTAATAATATGAGTTAGATTGATAATAATAAGAGTAATGAGTATAGTAATTGTCATCCTATCGATCATATAAGTATAATATGGCTAATAATATGAGTTAGATTGATAATAATAAGAGTAATAAGTATAGTAATTGTCGTTCTATCGGTCATATAACCATAATATGGCTAATAATATGAGTTAGATTGATAAGGATAAGAGTAATGAGTATAGTAATTGTCGTCCTATCGATCATATAAGCATAATATGGCTAATAATATGAGTTAGATTGATAATAATAAGAGTAATAAGTATATTAATTGTCGTCCTATCGGTCATATAACCATAATATGGCTAATAATATGAGTTAGATTGATAACAGTGAGTGTAATAAGTATAGTAATTGACGTTATATCGATCATATAAGCATAATATGGCTAATAATATGAGTTAGATTGATAATAATAAGAGTAATGAGTATAGTAATTGTCGTCCTATCGATCATATAAGCATAATATGGCTAATAATATGAGTTAGATTGATAATAATAAGAGTAATGAGTACAGTAATTGTCGTCCTATCGATCATATAAGCATAATATGGCTAATAATATGAGTTAGATTGATAACAGTGAGTGTAATAAGTATAGTAATTGACGTTATATCGATCATATGACCATAATATGGCTAATAATATGAGTTAGATTGATAATAATAAGAGTAATGAGTATAGTATTTGTCGTCCTATCGATCATATAAGCGTAATATGGCTAATAATATGAGTTAGATTGACAATAATAAGAGTAATAAGTATAGTAATTGTCGTTCTATCAGTCATATAACCATAATATGGCTAATAATATGAGTTAGATTGATAATAATAAGAGTAATGAGTATATTAATTGTCGTTCTATCGGTCATATAACCATAATATGGCTAATAATATGAGTTAGATTGATAACAGTGAGTGTAATAAGTATAGTAATTGACGTTATATCGATCATATGACCATAATATGGCTAATAATATGAGTTAGATTGATAAGAATAAGAGTAATAAGTATAGTAATTGGCGTCCTATCGATCATATAAGCATAATATGGCTAATAATATGAGTTAGATTGACAATAATAAGAGTAATAAGTATAGTAATTGTCGTTCTATCAGTCATATAACCATAATATGGCTAATAATATGAGTTAGATTGATAATAATAAGAGTAATGAGTATAGTAATTGTCATCCTATCGAACATATAAGTATAATATGGCTAATAATATGAGTTGGATTGATAAGAATAAGAGTAATAAGTATAGTAATTGGCGTTCTATCGGTCATATAACCATAATATGGCTAATAATATGAGTTAGATTGATAATAATAAGAGTAATGAGTATATTAATTGTCGTTCTATCGGTCATATAACCATAATATGGCTAATAATATGAGTTAGATTGATAACAGTGAGTGTAATAAGTATAGTAATTGACGTTATATCGATCATATGACCATAATATGGCTAATAATATGAGTTAGATTGATAATAATAAGAGTAATGAGTATAGTATTTGTCGTCCTATCGATCATATAAGCATAATATGGCTAATAATATGAGTTAGATTGACAATAATAAGAGTAATAAGTATAGTAATTGTCGTTCTATCAGTCATATAACCATAATATGGCTAATAATATGAGTTAGATTGATAATAATAAGAGTAATGAGTATATTAATTGTCGTTCTATCGGTCATATAACCATAATATGGCTAATAATATGAGTTAGATTGATAACAGTGAGTGTAATAAGTATAGTAATTGACGTTATGTCGATCATATAAGCATAATATGGCTAATAATATGAGTTAGATTGATAAGAATAAGAGTAATAAGTATAGTAATTGGCGTTCTATCGGTCATATAACCATAATATGGCTAATAATATGAGTTAGATTGATAATAATAAGAGTAATGAGTATATTAATTGTCGTTCTATCGGTCATATAACCATAATATGGCTAATAATATGAGTTAGATTGATAACAGTGAGTGTAATAAGTATAGTAATTGACGTTATATCGATCATATGACCATAATATGGCTAATAATATGAGTTAGATTGATAATAATAAGAGTAATGAGTATAGTATTTGTCGTCCTATCGATCATATAAGCATAATATGGCTAATAATATGAGTTAGATTGACAATAATAAGAGTAATAAGTATAGTAATTGTCGTTCTATCAGTCATATAACCATAATATGGCTAATAATATGAGTTAGATTGATAATAATAAGAGTAATGAGTATATTAATTGTCGTTCTATCGGTCATATAACCATAATATGGCTAATAATATGAGTTAGATTGATAACAGTGAGTGTAATAAGTATAGTAATTGACGTTAAGTCGATCATATAAGCATAATATGGCTAATAATATGAGTTAGATTGATAATAATAAGAGTAATGAGTATAGTAATTGTCGTCCTATCGATCATATAAGCATAATATGGCTAGTAATATGAGTTAGATTGATAATAATAAGAGTAATAAGTATAGTAATTGTCGTTCCATCGGTCATATAACCATAATATGGCTAATAATATGAGTTAGATTAATAACAGTGAGTGTAATAAGTATAGTAATTGTCCTTATATCGATCATATAAGCATAATATGGTTAATAATATGAGTTAGATTGATAATAATAAGAGTAATGAGTATAGTAATTGTCATACTATCGATCATATAAGCATAATATGGCTAATAATATGAGTTAGATTGATAAGAATAAGAGTAATAAGTATAGGAATTGTCATCCTATCGATCATATAAGCATAATATGGCTAATAATATGAGTTAGATTGATAAGAATAATAGTAATAAGTATCGTAATTGTCGTTCTATGGATCATATCTGCATAATATGGTTAATAATATGAGTTAGATTGATAATAATAAGAGTAATGAGTATAGTAATTGTCGTCCTATCGATCATATAAGCATAATGTGGCTAATAATATGAGTTAGATTGATAGTAATAAGAGTAATAAGTATAGTAATTGTCGTTCTATCGGTCATATAACCATAATATGGCTAATAATATGAGTTAGATTGATTATAATGAGAGTAATGAGTACAGTAATTGTCGTCCTATCGATCATATAAGCATAATATGGCTAAAAATATGAGTTAGATTGATAATAATAAGAGTAATGAGTATAGTAATTGTCATCCTATCGATCATATAAGTATAATATGGCTAATAATATGAGTTAGATTGATAATAATAAGAGTAATGAGTATAGTAATTGTCGTCCTATCGATCATATAAGCATTATATGGCAAATAATATGAGTTAGATTGATAATAATAAGAGTAATAAGTATAGTAATTGTCGTTCTATCGATCATATCTGCATAATATGGTTAATAGTATGAGTTAGATTGATAATAGTGAGTGTAATAAGCATAGTAATTGTCGTTCTATCGATCATATAAGCATAATATGGCTAATAATATGAGTTAGATTGATAATAATAAGAGTAATAAGTATATTAATTGTCGTTCTATCGGTCATATAACCATAATATGGCTAATAATATGAGTTAGATTGATAACAGTGAGTGTAATAAGTATAGTAATTGACGTTATATCGATCATATAAGCATAATATGGCTAATAATATGAGTTAGATTGATAATAATAAGAGTAATGAGTATAGTAATTGTCGTCCTATCGATCATGTAAGCGTAATATGGCTAATAATATGAGTTAGATTGATAATAATAAGAGTAATGAGTATAGTAATTGTCATCCTATCGATCATATAAGTATAATATGGCTAATAATGTGAGTTAGATTGATAATAATAAGAGTAATGAGTATAGTAATTGTCGTTCTATCGATCATATAAGCATAATATGGCTAATAATATGAGTTAGATTGATAATAATAAGAGTAATGAGTATAGTAATTGTCGTCCTATCGATCATATAAGCATAATGTGGCTAATAATATGAGTTAGATTGATAGTAATAAGAGTAATAAGTATAGTAATTTGTCGTTCTATCGGTCATATAACCATAATATGGCTAATAATATGAGTTAGATTGATAACAGTGAGTGTAATAAGTATAGTAGTTGTCGTTATATCAATCATATAAGCATAATATGGCTAATAATATGAGTCAGATTGATAATAATAAGAGTAATGAGTATAGTAATTGTCGTCCTATCGATCATATAAGCATAATATGGCTAATAATATGAGTTAGATTGATAATAATAAGAGTAATAAGCAGAGTAATTGTCGTTCTATCGGTCATATAACCATAATATGGCTAATAATATGAGTTAGATTGATTATAATGAGAGTAATAAGTATAGTAATTGTCGTTCTATCGATCATATAAGCATAATATGGCTAATAATATGAGTCAGATTCATAATAATAAGAGTAATGTGTATAGTAATTGTCGTTCTATCGATCATATAAGCATAATATGGCTAATAATATGAGTTAGATTGATAATAATAAGAGTCATAAGTATATTAATTGTCGTTCTATCGGTCATATAACCATAATATGGCTAATAATATGAGTTAGATTGATTACAGTGAGTGTAATAAGTATAGTAATTGACGTTATATCGATCATATAAGCATAATATGGCTAATAATATGAGTTAGATTGATAATAATAAGAGTAATGAGTATAGTAATTGTCATCCTATCGATCATATAAGCATAATATGGCTAATAATATGAGTTAGATTGATAATAATAAGAGTAATGAGTATAGTAATTGTCATCCTATCGAACATATAAGTATAATATGGCTAATAATATGAGTTGGATTGATAAGAATAAGAGTAATAAGTATAGTAATTGGCGTTCTATCGGTCATATAACCATAATATGGCTAATAATATGAGTTAGATTGATAATAATAAGAGTAATGAGTATATTAATTGTCGTTCTATCGGTCATATAACCATAATATGGCTAATAATATGAGTTAGATTGATAACAGTGAGTGTAATAAGTATAGTAATTGACGTTATATCGATCATATGACCATAATATGGCTAATAATATGAGTTAGATTGATAATAATAAGAGTAATGAGTATAATATTTGTCGTCCTATCGATCATATAAGCATAATATGTCTAATAATATGAGTTAGATTGACAATAATAAGAGTAATAAGTATAGTAATTGTCGTTCTATCAGTCATATAACCATAATATGGCTAATAATATGAGTTAGATTGATAATAATAAGAGTAATGAGTATATTAATTGTCGTTCTATCGGTCATATAACCATAATATGGCTAATAATATGAGTTAGATTGATAACAGTGAGTGTAATAAGTATAGTAATTGACGTTATGTCGATCATATAAGCATAATATGGCTAATAATATGAGTTAGATTGATAAGAATAAGAGTAATAAGTATAGTAATTGGCGTTCTATCGGTCATATAACCATAATATGGCTAATAATATGAGTTAGATTGATAATAATAAGAGTAATGAGTATATTAATTGTCGTTCTATCGGTCATATAACCATAATATGGCTAATAATATGAGTTAGATTGATAACAGTGAGTGTAATAAGTATAGTAATTGACGTTATATCGATCATATAACCATAATATGGCTAATAATATGAGTTAGATTGATAATAATAAGAGTAATGAGTATAGTATTTGTCGTCCTATCGATCATATAAGCATAATATGGCTAATAATATGAGTTAGATTGACAATAATAAGAGTAATAAGTATAGTAATTGTCGTTCTATCAGTCATATAACCATAATATGGCTAATAATATGAGTTAGATTGATAATAATAAGAGTAATGAGTATATTAATTGTCGTTCTATCGGTCATATAACCATAATATGGCTAATAATATGAGTTAGATTGATAATAATAAGAGTAATGAGTATAGTAATTGTCATACTATCGATCATATAAGCATAATATGGCTAATAATATGAGTTAGATTGATAAGAATAAGAGTAATAAGTATAGGAATTGTCATCCTATCGATCATATAAGCATAATATGGCTAATAATATGAGTTAGATTGATAAGAATAATAGTAATAAGTATCGTAATTGTCGTTCTATGGATCATATCTGCATAATATGGTTAATAATATGAGTTAGATTGATAATAATAAGAGTAATGAGTATAGTAATTGTCGTCCTATCGATCATATAAGCATAATGTGGCTAATAATATGAGTTAGATTGATAGTAATAAGAGTAATAAGTATAGTAATTGTCGTTCTATCGGTCATATAACCATAATATGGCTAATAATATGAGTTAGATTGATTATAATGAGAGTAATGAGTACAGTAATTGTCGTCCTATCGATCATATAAGCATAATATGGCTAATAATTTGAGTTAGATTGATAATAATAAGAGTAATGAGTATAGTAATTGTCATCCTATCGATCATATAAGTATAATATGGCTAATAATATGAGTTAGATTGATAATAATAAGAGTAATGAGTATAGTAATTGTCGTCCTATCGATCATATAAGCATAATATGGCAAATAATATGAGTTAGATTGATAATAATAAGAGTAATAAGTATAGTAATTGTCGTTCTATCGATCATATCTGCATAATATGGTTAATAATATGAGTTAGATTGATAATAGTGAGTGTAATAAGCATAGTAATTGTCGTTCTATCGATCATATAAGCATAATATGGCTAATAATATGAGTTAGATTGATAATAATAAGAGTAATAAGTATATTAATTGTCGTTCTATCGGTCATATAACCATATTATGGCTAATAATATGAGTTAGATTGATAACAGTGAGTGTAATAAGTATAGTAATTGACGTTATATCGATCATATAAGCATAATATGGCTAATAATATGAGTTAGATTGATAATAATAAGAGTAATGAGTATAGTAATTGTCGTCCTATCGATCATGTAAGCGTAATATGGCTAATAATATGAGTTAGATTGATAATAATAAGAGTAATGAGTATAGTAATTGTCATCCTATCGATCATATAAGTATAATATGGCTAATAATGTGAGTTAGATTGATAATAATAAGAGTAATGAGTATAGTAATTGTCGTTCTATCGATCATATAAGCATAATATGGCTAATAATATGAGTTAGATTGATAATAATAAGAGTAATGAGTATAGTAATTGTCGTCCTATCGATCATATAAGCATAATGTGGCTAATAATATGATTTAGATTGATAGTAATAAGAGTAATAAGTATAGTAATTTGTCGTTCTATCGGTCATATAACCATAATATGGCTAATAATATGAGTTAGATTGATAACAGTGAGTGTAATAAGTATAGTAGTTGTCGTTATATCAATCATATAAGCATAATATGGCTAATAATATGAGTCAGATTGATAATAATAAGAGTAATGAGTATAGTAATTGTCGTCCTATCGATCATATAAGCATAATATGGCTAATAATATGAGTTAGATTGATAATAATAAGAGTAATAAGCAGAGTAATTGTCGTTCTATCGGTCATATAACCATAATATGGCTAATAATATGAGTTAGATTGATTATAATGAGAGTAATAAGTATAGTAATTGTCGTTCTATCGATCATATAAGCATAATATGACTAATAATATGAGTCAGATTCATAATAATAAGAGTAATGTGTATAGTAATTGTCGTTCTATCGATCATATAAGCATAATATGGCTAATAATATGAGTTAGATTGATAATAATAAGAGTCATAAGTATATTAATTGTCGTTCTATCGGTCATATAACCATAATATGGCTAATAATATGAGTTAGATTGATTACAGTGAGTGTAATAAGTATAGTAATTGACGTTATATCGATCATATAAGCATAATATGGCTAATAATATGAGTTAGATTGATAATAATAAGAGTAATGAGTATAGTAATTGTCATCCTATCGATCATATAAGCATAATATGGCTAATAATATGAGTCAGATTGATAATAATAAGAGTAATGAGTATAGTAATTGTCGTTCTATCGATCATATAAGCATAATATGGCTAATAATATGAGTTAGATTGATTATAATGAGAGTAATGAGTACAGTAATTGTCGTCCTATCGATCATATAAGCATAATATGGCTAATAATATGAGTTAGACTGATAATAATAAGAGTAATGAGTATAGTAATTGTCATCCTATCGATCATATAAGTATAATATGGCTAATAATATGAGTTAGATTGATAATAATAAGAGTAATGAGTATAGTAATTGTCGTCCTATCGATCATATAAGCATAATATGGCAAATAATATGAGTTAGATTGATAATAATAAGAGTAATAAGTATAGTAATTGTCGTTCTATCGATCATATCTGCATAATATGGTTAATAATATGAGTTAGATTGATAATAGTGAGTGTAATAAGCATAGTAATTGTCGTTCTATCGATCATATAAGCATAATATGGCTAATAATATGAGTTAGATTGATAATAATAAGAGTAATAAGTATATTAATTGTCGTTCTATCGGTCATATAACCATAATATGGCTAATAATATGAGTTAGATTGATAACAGTGAGTGTAATAAGTATAGTAATTGACGTTATATCGATCATATAAGCATAATATGGCTAATAATATGAGTTAGATTGATAATAATAAGAGTAATGAGTATAGTAATTGTCGTCCTATCGATCATGTAAGCGTAATATGGCTAATAATATGAGTTAGATTGATAATAATAAGAGTAATGAGTATAGTAATTGTCATCCTATCGATCATATAAGTATAATATGGCTAATAATGTGAGTTAGATTGATAATAATAAGAGTAATGAGTATAGTAATTGTCGTTCTATCGATCATATAAGCATAATATGGCTAATAATATGAGTTAGATTGATAATAATAAGAGTAATGAGTATAGTAATTGTCGTCCTATCGATCATATAAGCATAATGTGGCTAATAATATGATTTAGATTGATAGTAATAAGAGTAATAAGTATAGTAATTTGTCGTTCTATCGGTCATATAACCATAATATGGCTAATAATATGAGTTAGATTGATAACAGTGAGTGTAATAAGTATAGTAGTTGTCGTTATATCAATCATATAAGCATAATATGGCTAATAATATGAGTCAGATTGATAATAATAAGAGTAATGAGTATAGTAATTGTCGTCCTATCAATCATATAAGCATAATATGGCTAATAATATGAGTTAGATTGATAATAATAAGAGTAATAAGCAGAGTAATTGTCGTTCTATCGGTCATATAACCATAATATGGCTAATAATATGAGTTAGATTGATTATAATGAGAGTAATAAGTATAGTAATTGTCGTTCTATCGATCATATAAGCATAATATGGCTAATAATATGAGTCAGATTCATAATAATAAGAGTAATGTGTATAGTAATTGTCGTTCTATCGATCATATAAGCATAATATGGCTAATAATATGAGTTAGATTGATAATAATAAGAGTCATAAGTATATTAATTGTCGTTCTATCGGTCATATAACCATAATATGGCTAATAATATGAGTTAGATTGATTACAGTGAGTGTAATAAGTATAGTAATTGACGTTATATCGATCATATAAGCATAATATGGCTAATAATATGAGTTAGATTGATAAATAATAAGAGTAATGAGTATAGTAATTGTCATCCTATCGATCATATAAGCATAATATGGCTAATAATATGAGTCAGATTGATAATAATAAGAGTAATGAGTATAGTAATTGTCGTTCTATCGATCATATAAGCATAATATGGCTAATAATATGAGTTAGATTGATAATAATAAGAGTAAGAAGTATAGTAATTGTCGTCCTATCGATCATATAAGCATAATATGGCTAATAATATGAATTAGACTGATAATAATAAGAGTAATGAGTATAGTAATTGCCGTCCCTTGATCATATAAGCATAAAATGGCTAATAATATGAGTTAGATTGATAATAATAAGAGTAATAAGCATAGTAATTGTCGTTCTATCGGTCATATAACCATAATATGGCTAATAATATGAGTTAGATTGATAACAGTGAGTGTAATAAGTATAGTAATTGTCGTTATATCGATCATACAAGCATAATATGCCCAATAATATGAGTTAGATTGATAATAATAAGAGTAATGAGTATAGTAATTGTCGTCCTATCGATCATATAAGCATAATATGGCTAATAATATGAGTTATATTGATAATAATAAGAGTAATGAGTATAGTAATTGTCGTCCTATCGATCATATAAGCATAATATGGCTAATAATATGAGTTGGATTGATAATAATAAGAGTAATGAGTATAGTAATTGTCATCCTATCGATCATATAAGTATAATATGGCTAATAATATGAGTTAGATTGATTATAATGAGAGTAATAAGTATAGTAATTGTCGTTCTATCGATCATATAAGCATAATATGGCTAATAATATGAGTTAGACTGATAATAATAAGAGTAATGAGTATAGTAATTGCCGTCCCTTGATCATATAAGCATAAAATGGCTAATAATATGAGTTAGATTGATAATAATAAGAGTAATAAGCATAGTAATTGTCGTTCTATCGGTCATATAACCATAATATGGCTAATAATATGAGTTAGATTGATAACAGTGAGTGTAATAAGTATAGTAATTGTCGTTATATCGATCATACAAGCATAATATGCCCAATAATATGAGTTAGATTGATAATAATAAGAGTAATGAGTATAGTAATTGTCGTCCTATCGATCATATAAGCATAATATGGCTAATAATATGAGTTATATTGATAATAATAAGAGTAATGAGTATAGTAATTGTCGTCCTATCGATCATATAAGCATAATATGGCTAATAATATGAGTTGGATTGATAATAATAAGAGTAATGAGTATAGTAATTGTCATCCTATCGATCATATAAGTATAATATGGCTAATAATATGAGTTAGATTGATAAGAATAAGAGTAATGAGTATAGTAATTGTCGTCCTATCGATCATATAAGCATAATATGGCTAATAATATGAGTTAGATTGACAATAATAAGAGTAATAAGTATAGTAATTGTCGTTCTATCAGTCATATAACCATAATATGGCTAATAATATGAGTTAGATTGATAATAATAATAGTAATGAGTACAGTAATTGTCGTCCTATCGATCATATAAGCATAATATGGCTAATAATATAAGTTAGATTGATAATAATAAGAGTAATAAGTATAGTAATTGTCGTTCTATCGGTCATATAACCATAATATGGCTAATAATATGAGTTAGATTGATAACAGTGAGTGTAATAAGTATAGTAATTGTCGTTCTATCGGTCATATAACCTTAATATGGCTAATAATATGAGTTAGTTAGATAACAGTGAGTGTTATAAGTATAGTAATTGTCGTTATATCGATCATATAAGCATAATATGTCTAATAATATGAGTTAGATTGATAATAATAAGAGTAATGAGTATAGTAATTGTCGTCCTATCGATCATATAAGCATAATATGGCAAATAATATGAGTTAGATTGATAATAATAAGAGTAATGAGTATAGTAATTGTCATCCGATCGATGATATAAGTATAATATGGCTAATAATATGAGTTATATTGATAATAATAAGAGTAATGAGTATAGTAATTGTCGTCCTATCGATCATATAAGCATAATATGGCTAATAATATGAGTTAGATTGATAATAATAAGAGTAATAAGTATAGTAATTGTCGTTCTATCGATCATATCTGCATAATATGGTTAATAATATGAGTTAGATTGATAATAGTGAGTGTAATAAGCATAGTAATTGTCGTTCTATCGATCATATAAGCATAATATGGCTAATAATATGAGTTAGATTGATAATAATAAGAGTAATAAGTATATTAATTGTCGTTCTATCGGTCATATAACCATAATATGGCTAATAATATGAGTTAGATTGATAACAGTGAGTGTAATAAGTATAGTAATTGACGTTATATCGATCATATAAGCATAATATGGCTAATAATATGAGTTAGATTGATAATAATAAGAGTAATGAGTGTAGTAATTGTCGTCCTATCGATCATGTAAGCGTAATATGGCTAATAATATGAGTTAGATTGATAATAATAAGAGTAATGAGTATAGTAATTGTCATCCTATCGATCATATAAGTATAATATGGCTAATAATGTGAGTTAGATTGATAAGAATAAGAGTAATAAGTATAGTAATTGTCGTTCTATCGATCACATCTGCATAATATGGTTAATAATATGAGTTAGATTGGTAATAGTGAGTGTAATAAGCATAGTAATTGTCGTTCTATCGATCATATAAGCATAATATGGCTAAGAATATGAGTTAGATTGATAATAATAAGAGTAATGAGTATAGTAATTGTCGTTCTATCGATCATATAAGCATAATATGGCTAATAATATGAGTTAGATTGATAATAATAAGAGTAATGAGTACAGTAATTGTCGTCCTACCGATCACATAAGCATAATATGGCTAATAATATGAGTTAGATTGATAATAATAAGAGTAATGAGTATAGTAATTGTCATCCTATCGATGATATAAGTATAATATGGCTAATAATATGAGTTAGATTGATAATAATAAGAGTAATGAGTATAGTAATTGTCGTCCTATCGATCATATAAGCATAATATGGCAAATAATATGAGTTAGATTGATAATAATAAGAGTAATAAGTATAGTAATTGTCGTTCTATCGATCATATCTGCATAATATGGTTAATAATATGAGTTAGATTGATAATAGTGAGTGTAATAAGCATAGTAATTGTCGTTCTATCGATCATATAAGCATAATATGGCTAATAATATGAGTTATATTGATAATAATAAGAGTAATGAGTATAGTAATTGTCGTCCTATCGATCATATAAGCATAATATGGCTAATAATATGAGTTGGATTGATAATAATAAGAGTAATGAGTATAGTAATTGTCATCCTATCGATCATATAAGTATAATATGGCTAATAATATGAGTTAGATTGATAAGAATAAGAGTAATGAGTATAGTAATTGTCGTCCTATCGATCATATAAGCATAATATGGCTAATAATATGAGTTAGATTGACAATAATAAGAGTAATAAGTATAGTAATTGTCGTTCTATCAGTCATATAACCATAATATGGCTAATAATATGAGTTAGATTGATAATAATAATAGTAATGAGTACAGTAATTGTCGTCCTATCGATCATATAAGCATAATATGGCTAATAATATAAGTTAGATTGATAATAATAAGAGTAATAAGTATAGTAATTGTCGTTCTATCGGTCATATAACCATAATATGGCTAATAATATGAGTTAGATTGATAACAGTGAGCGTAATAAGTATAGTAATTGTCGTTCTATCGGTCATATAACCTTAATATGGCTAATAATATGAGTTAGTTAGATAACAGTGAGTGTTATAAGTATAGTAATTGTCGTTATATCGATCATATAAGCATAATATGGCTAATAATATGAGTTAGATTGATAATAATAAGAGTAATGAGTATAGTAATTGTCGTCCTATCGATCATATAAGCATAATATGGCAAATAATATGAGTTTGATAATAATAAGAGTAATGAGTATAGTAATTGTCATCCTATCGATGATATAAGTATAATATGGCTAATAATATGAGTTATATTGATAATAATAAGAGTAATGAGTATAGTAATTGTCGTCCTATCGATCATATAAGCATAATATGGCTAATAATATGAGTTAGATTGATAATAATAAGAGTAATAAGTATAGTAATTGTCGTTCTATCGATCATATCTGCATAATATGGTTAATAATATGAGTTAGATTGATAATAATAAGAGTAATGAGTATAGTAATTGTCGTCCTATCGATCATATAAGCATAATGTGGCTAATAATATGAGTTAGATTGATAGTAATAAGAGTAATAAGTATAGTAATTGTCGTTCTATCGGTCATATAACCATAATATGGCTAATAATATGAGTTAGATTGATTATAATGAGAGTAATGAGTACAGTAATTGTCGTCCTATCGATCATATAAGCATAATATGGCTAATAATATGAGTTAGATTGATAATAATAAGAGTAATGAGTATAGTAATTGTCATCCTATCGATCATATAAGTATAATATGGCTAATAATATGAGTTAGATTGATAATAATAAGAGTAATGAGTATAGTAATTGTCGTCCTATCGATCATATAAGCATTATATGGCAAATAATATGAGTTAGATTGATAATAATAAGAGTAATAAGTATAGTAATTGTCGTTCTATCGATCATATCTGCATAATATGGTTAATAATATGAGTTAGATTGATAATAGTGAGTGTAATAAGCATAGTAATTGTCGTTCTATCGATCATATAAGCATAATATGGCTAATAATATGAGTTAGATTGATAATAATAAGAGTAATAAGTATATTAATTGTCGTTCTATCGGTCATATAACCATAATATGGCTAATAATATGAGTTAGATTGATAACAGTGAGTGTAATAAGTATAGTAATTGACGTTATATCGATCATATAAGCATAATATGGCTAATAATATGAGTTAGATTGATAATAATAAGAGTAATGAGTATAGTAATTGTCGTCCTATCGATCATGTAAGCGTAATATGGCTAATAATATGAGTTAGATTGATAATAATAAGAGTAATGAGTATAGTAATTGTCATCCTATCGATCATATAAGTATAATATGGCTAATAATGTGAGTTAGATTGATAATAATAAGAGTAATGAGTATAGTAATTGTCGTTCTATCGATCATATAAGCATAATATGGCTAATAATATGAGTTAGATTGATAATAATAAGAGTAATGAGTATAGTAATTGTCGTACTATCGATCATATAAGCATAATGTGGCTAATAATATGAGTTAGATTGATAGTAATAAGAGTAATACGTATAGTAATTTGTCGTTCTATCGGTCATATAACCATAATATGGCTAATAATATGAGTTAGATTGATAACAGTGAGTGTAATAAGTATAGTAGTTGTCGTTATATCAATCATATAAGCATAATATGGCTAATAATATGAGTCAGATTGATAATAATAAGAGTAATGAGTATAGTAATTGTCGTCCTATCGATCATATAAGCATAATATGGCTAATAATATGAGTTAGATTGATAATAATAAGAGTAATAAGCAGAGTAATTGTCGTTCTATCGGTCATATAACCATAATATGGCTAATAATATGAGTTAGATTGATTATAATGAGAGTAATAAGTATAGTAATTGTCGTTCTATCGATCATATAAGCATAATATGGCTAATAATATGAGTCAGATTCATAATAATAAGAGTAATGTGTATAGTAATTGTCGTTCTATCGATCATATAAGCATAATATGGCTAATAATATGAGTTAGATTGATAATAATAAGAGTCATAAGTATATTAATTGTCGTTCTATCGGTCATATAACCATAATATGGCTAATAATATGAGTTAGATTGATTACAGTGAGTGTAATAAGTATAGTAATTGACGTTATATCGATCATATAAGCATAATATGGCTAATAATATGAGTTAGATTGATAATAATAAGAGTAATGAGTATAGTAATTGTCATCCTATCGATCATATAAGCATAATATGGCTAATAATATGAGTTAGATTGATAATAATAAGAGTAATGAGTATAGTAATTGTCATCCTATCGAACATATAAGTATAATATGGCTAATAATATGAGTTGGATTGATAAGAATAAGAGTAATAAGTATAGTAATTGGCGTTCTATCGGTCATATAACCATAATATGGCTAATAATATGAGTTAGATTGATAATAATAAGAGTAATGAGTATATTAATTGTCGTTCTATCGGTCATATAACCATAATATGGCTAATAATATGAGTTAGATTGATAACAGTGAGTGTAATAAGTATAGTAATTGACGTTATATCGATCATATGACCATAATATGGCTAATAATATGAGTTAGATTGATAATAATAAGAGTAATGAGTATAATATTTGTCGTCCTATCGATCATATAAGCATAATATGGCTAATAATATGAGTTAGATTGACAATAATAAGAGTAATAAGTATAGTAATTGTCGTTCTATCAGTCATATAACCATAATATGGCTAATAATATGAGTTAGATTGATAATAATAAGAGTAATGAGTATATTAATTGTCGTTCTATCGGTCATATAACCATAATATGGCTAATAATATGAGTTAGATTGATAACAGTGAGTGTAATAAGTATAGTAGTTGTCGTTATATCGATCATATAAGCATAATATGGCTAATAATATGAGTTAGATTGATAATAATAAGAGTAATGAGTATAGTAATTGTCGTCCTATCGATCATATAAGCATAATATGGCAAATAATATGAGTTAGATTGATAATAATAAGAGTAATGAGTATAGTAATTGTCATCCTATCGATGATATAAGTATAATATGGCTAATAATATGAGTTATATTGATAATAATAAGAGTAATGAGTATAGTAATTGTCGTCCTATCGATCATATAAGCATAATATGGCTAATAATATGAGTTAGATTGATAATAATAAGAGTAATAAGTATAGTAATTGTCGTTCTATCGATCATATCTGCATAATATGGTTAATAATATGAGTTAGATTGATAATAATAAGAGTAATGAGTATAGTAATTGTCGTCCTATCGATCATATAAGCATAATGTGGCTAATAATATGAGTTAGATTGATAGTAATAAGAGTAATAAGTATAGTAATTGTCGTTCTATCGGTCATATAACCATAATATGGCTAATAATATGAGTTAGATTGATTATAATGAGAGTAATGAGTACAGTAATTGTCGTCCTATCGATCATATAAGCATAATATGGCTAATAATATGAGTTAGATTGATAATAATAAGAGTAATGAGTATAGTAATTGTCATCCTATCGATCATATAAGTATAATATGGCTAATAATATGAGTTAGATTGATAATAATAAGAGTAATGAGTATAGTAATTGTCGTCCTATCGATCATATAAGCATTATATGGCAAATAATATGAGTTAGATTGATAATAATAAGAGTAATAAGTATAGTAATTGTCGTTCTATCGATCATATCTGCATAATATGGTTAATAGTATGAGTTAGATTGATAATAGTGAGTGTAATAAGCATAGTAATTGTCGTTCTATCGATCATATAAGCATAATATGGCTAATAATATGAGTTAGATTGATAATAATAAGAGTAATAAGTATATTAATTGTCGTTCTATCGGTCATATAACCATAATATGGCTAATAATATGAGTTAGATTGATAACAGTGAGTGTAATAAGTATAGTAATTGACGTTATATCGATCATATAAGCATAATATGGCTAATAATATGAGTTAGATTGATAATAATAAGAGTAATGAGTATAGTAATTGTCGTCCTATCGATCATGTAAGCGTAATATGGCTAATAATATGAGTTAGATTGATAATAATAAGAGTAATGAGTATAGTAATTGTCATCCTATCGATCATATAAGTATAATATGGCTAATAATGTGAGTTAGATTGATAATAATAAGAGTAATGAGTATAGTAATTGTCGTTCTATCGATCATATAAGCATAATATGGCTAATAATATGAGTTAGATTGATAATAATAAGAGTAATGAGTATAGTAATTGTCGTCCTATCGATCATATAAGCATAATGTGGCTAATAATATGAGTTAGATTGATAGTAATAAGAGTAATAAGTATAGTAATTTGTCGTTCTATCGGTCATATAACCATAATATGGCTAATAATATGAGTTAGATTGATAACAGTGAGTGTAATAAGTATAGTAGTTGTCGTTATATCAATCATATAAGCATAATATGGCTAATAATATGAGTCAGATTGATAATAATAAGAGTAATGAGTATAGTAATTGTCGTCCTATCGATCATATAAGCATAATATGGCTAATAATATGAGTTAGATTGATAATAATAAGAGTAATAAGCAGAGTAATTGTCGTTCTATCGGTCATATAACCATAATATGGCTAATAATATGAGTTAGATTGATTATAATGAGAGTAATAAGTATAGTAATTGTCGTTCTATCGATCATATAAGCATAATATGGCTAATAATATGAGTCAGATTCATAATAATAAGAGTAATGTGTATAGTAATTGTCGTTCTATCGATCATATAAGCATAATATGGCTAATAATATGAGTTAGATTGATAATAATAAGAGTCATAAGTATATTAATTGTCGTTCTATCGGTCATATAACCATAATATGGCTAATAATATGAGTTAGATTGATTACAGTGAGTGTAATAAGTATAGTAATTGACGTTATATCGATCATATAAGCATAATATGGCTAATAATATGAGTTAGATTGATAATAATAAGAGTAATGAGTATAGTAATTGTCATCCTATCGATCATATAAGCATAATATGGCTAATAATATGAGTTAGATTGATAATAATAAGAGTAATGAGTATAGTAATTGTCATCCTATCGAACATATAAGTATAATATGGCTAATAATATGAGTTGGATTGATAAGAATAAGAGTAATAAGTATAGTAATTGGCGTTCTATCGGTCATATAACCATAATATGGCTAATAATATGAGTTAGATTGATAATAATAAGAGTAATGAGTATATTAATTGTCGTTCTATCGGTCATATAACCATAATATGGCTAATAATATGAGTTAGATTGATAACAGTGAGTGTAATAAGTATAGTAATTGACGTTATATCGATCATATGACCATAATATGGCTAATAATATGAGTTAGATTGATAATAATAAGAGTAATGAGTATAATATTTGTCGTCCTATCGATCATATAAGCATAATATGTCTAATAATATGAGTTAGATTGACAATAATAAGAGTAATAAGTATAGTAATTGTCGTTCTATCAGTCATATAACCATAATATGGCTAATAATATGAGTTAGATTGATAATAATAAGAGTAATGAGTATATTAATTGTCGTTCTATCGGTCATATAACCATAATATGGCTAATAATATGAGTTAGATTGATAACAGTGAGTGTAATAAGTATAGTAATTGACGTTATGTCGATCATATAAGCATAATATGGCTAATAATATGAGTTAGATTGATAAGAATAAGAGTAATAAGTATAGTAATTGGCGTTCTATCGGTCATATAACCATAATATGGCTAATAATATGAGTTAGATTGATAATAATAAGAGTAATGAGTATATTAATTGTCGTTCTATCGGTCATATAACCATAATATGGCTAATAATATGAGTTAGATTGATAACAGTGAGTGTAATAAGTATAGTAATTGACGTTATATCGATCATATAACCATAATATGGCTAATAATATGAGTTAGATTGATAATAATAAGAGTAATGAGTATAGTATTTGTCGTCCTATCGATCATATAAGCATAATATGGCTAATAATATGAGTTAGATTGACAATAATAAGAGTAATAAGTATAGTAATTGTCGTTCTATCAGTCATATAACCATAATATGGCTAATAATATGAGTTAGATTGATAATAATAAGAGTAATGAGTATATTAATTGTCGTTCTATCGGTCATATAACCATAATATGGCTAATAATATGAGTTAGATTGATAATAATAAGAGTAATGAGTATAGTAATTGTCATACTATCGATCATATAAGCATAATATGGCTAATAATATGAGTTAGATTGATAAGAATAAGAGTAATAAGTATAGGAATTGTCATCCTATCGATCATATAAGCATAATATGGCTAATAATATGAGTTAGATTGATAAGAATAATAGTAATAAGTATCGTAATTGTCGTTCTATGGATCATATCTGCATAATATGGTTAATAATATGAGTTAGATTGATAATAATAAGAGTAATGAGTATAGTAATTGTCGTCCTATCGATCATATAAGCATAATGTGGCTAATAATATGAGTTAGATTGATAGTAATAAGAGTAATAAGTATAGTAATTGTCGTTCTATCGGTCATATAACCATAATATGGCTAATAATATGAGTTAGATTGATTATAATGAGAGTAATGAGTACAGTAATTGTCGTCCTATCGATCATATAAGCATAATATGGCTAATAATTTGAGTTAGATTGATAATAATAAGAGTAATGAGTATAGTAATTGTCATCCTATCGATCATATAAGTATAATATGGCTAATAATATGAGTTAGATTGATAATAATAAGAGTAATGAGTATAGTAATTGTCGTCCTATCGATCATATAAGCATAATATGGCAAATAATATGAGTTAGATTGATAATAATAAGAGTAATAAGTATAGTAATTGTCGTTCTATCGATCATATCTGCATAATATGGTTAATAATATGAGTTAGATTGATAATAGTGAGTGTAATAAGCATAGTAATTGTCGTTCTATCGATCATATAAGCATAATATGGCTAATAATATGAGTTAGATTGATAATAATAAGAGTAATAAGTATATTAATTGTCGTTCTATCGGTCATATAACCATAATATGGCTAATAATATGAGTTAGATTGATAACAGTGAGTGTAATAAGTATAGTAATTGACGTTATATCGATCATATAAGCATAATATGGCTAATAATATGAGTTAGATTGATAATAATAAGAGTAATGAGTATAGTAATTGTCGTCCTATCGATCATGTAAGCGTAATATGGCTAATAATATGAGTTAGATTGATAATAATAAGAGTAATGAGTATAGTAATTGTCATCCTATCGATCATATAAGTATAATATGGCTAATAATGTGAGTTAGATTGATAATAATAAGAGTAATGAGTATAGTAATTGTCGTTCTATCGATCATATAAGCATAATATGGCTAATAATATGAGTTAGATTGATAATAATAAGAGTAATGAGTATAGTAATTGTCGTCCTATCGATCATATAAGCATAATGTGGCTAATAATATGATTTAGATTGATAGTAATAAGAGTAATAAGTATAGTAATTTGTCGTTCTATCGGTCATATAACCATAATATGGCTAATAATATGAGTTAGATTGATAACAGTGAGTGTAATA
Organism: Megachile rotundata; assembly: GCF_050947335.1. Classification (NCBI taxonomy): domain Eukaryota; kingdom Metazoa; phylum Arthropoda; class Insecta; order Hymenoptera; family Megachilidae; genus Megachile; species Megachile rotundata. Next base: position 146,050 of record NW_027473712.1, on the reverse strand, counting down.
AGTATAGTAGTTGTCGTTATATCAATCATATAAGCATAATATGGCTAATAATATGAGTCAGATTGATAATAATAAGAGTAATGAGTATAGTAATTGTCGTCCTATCGATCATATAAGCATAATATGGCTAATAATATGAGTTAGATTGATAATAATAAGAGTAATAAGCAGAGTAATTGTCGTTCTATCGGTCATATAACCATAATATGGCTAATAATATGAGTTAGATTGATTATAATGAGAGTAATAAGTATAGTAATTGTCGTTCTATCGATCATATAAGCATAATATGGCTAATAATATGAGTCAGATTCATAATAATAAGAGTAATGTGTATAGTAATTGTCGTTCTATCGATCATATCAGCATAATATGGCTAATAATATGAGTTAGATTGATAATAATAAGAGTCATAAGTATATTAATTGTCGTTCTATCGGTCATATAACCATAATATGGCTAATAATATGAGTTAGATTGATTACAGTGAGTGTAATAAGTATAGTAATTGACGTTATATCGATCATATAAGCATAATATGGCTAATAATATGAGTTAGATTGATAATAATAAGAGTAATGAGTATAGTAATTGTCATCCTATCGATCATATAAGCATAATATGGCTAATAATATGAGTCAGATTGATAATAATAAGAGTAATGAGTATAGTAATTGTCGTTCTATCGATCATATAAGCATAATATGGCTAATAATATGAGTTAGATTGATTATAATGAGAGTAATGAGTACAGTAATTGTCGTCCTATCGATCATATAAGCATAATATGGCTAATAATATGAGTTAGACTGATAATAATAAGAGTAATGAGTATAGTAATTGTCATCCTATCGATCATATAAGTATAATATGGCTAATAATATGAGTTAGATTGATAATAATAAGAGTAATGAGTATAGTAATTGTCGTCCTATCGATCATATAAGCATAATATGGCAAATAATATGAGTTAGATTGATAATAATAAGAGTAATAAGTATAGTAATTGTCGTTCTATCGATCATATCTGCATAATATGGTTAATAATATGAGTTAGATTGATAATAGTGAGTGTAATAAGCATAGTAATTGTCGTTCTATCGATCATATAAGCATAATATGGCTAATAATATGAGTTAGATTGATAATAATAAGAGTAATAAGTATATTAATTGTCGTTCTATCGGTCATATAACCATAATATGGCTAATAATATGAGTTAGATTGATAACAGTGAGTGTAATAAGTATAGTAATTGACGTTATATCGATCATATAAGCATAATATGGCTAATAATATGAGTTAGATTGATAATAATAAGAGTAATGAGTATAGTAATTGTCGTCCTATCGATCATGTAAGCGTAATATGGCTAATAATATGAGTTAGATTGATAATAATAAGAGTAATGAGTATAGTAATTGTCATCCTATCGATCATATAAGTATAATATGGCTAATAATGTGAGTTAGATTGATAATAATAAGAGTAATGAGTATAGTAATTGTCGTTCTATCGATCATATAAGCATAATATGGCTAATAATATGAGTTAGATTGATAATAATAAGAGTAATGAGTATAGTAATTGTCGTCCTATCGATCATATAAGCATAATGTGGCTAATAATATGATTTAGATTGATAGTAATAAGAGTAATAAGTATAGTAATTTGTCGTTCTATCGGTCATATAACCATAATATGGCTAATAATATGAGTTAGATTGATAACAGTGAGTGTAATAAGTATAGTAGTTGTCGTTATATCAATCATATAAGCATAATATGGCTAATAATATGAGTCAGATTGATAATAATAAGAGTAATGAGTATAGTAATTGTCGTCCTATCAATCATATAAGCATAATATGGCTAATAATATGAGTTAGATTGATAATAATAAGAGTAATAAGCAGAGTAATTGTCGTTCTATCGGTCATATAACCATAATATGGCTAATAATATGAGTTAGATTGATTATAATGAGAGTAATAAGTATAGTAATTGTCGTTCTATCGATCATATAAGCATAATATGGCTAATAATATGAGTCAGATTCATAATAATAAGAGTAATGTGTATAGTAATTGTCGTTCTATCGATCATATAAGCATAATATGGCTAATAATATGAGTTAGATTGATAATAATAAGAGTCATAAGTATATTAATTGTCGTTCTATCGGTCATATAACCATAATATGGCTAATAATATGAGTTAGATTGATTACAGTGAGTGTAATAAGTATAGTAATTGACGTTATATCGATCATATAAGCATAATATGGCTAATAATATGAGTTAGATTGATAATAATAAGAGTAATGAGTATAGTAATTGTCATCCTATCGATCATATAAGCATAATATGGCTAATAATATGAGTCAGATTGATAATAATAAGAGTAATGAGTATAGTAATTGTCGTTCTATCGATCATATAAGCATAATATGGCTAATAATATGAGTTAGATTGATAATAATAAGAGTAAGAAGTATAGTAATTGTCGTCCTATCGATCATATAAGCATAATATGGCTAATAATATGAATTAGACTGATAATAATAAGAGTAATGAGTATAGTAATTGCCGTCCCTTGATCATATAAGCATAAAATGGCTAATAATATGAGTTAGATTGATAATAATAAGAGTAATAAGCATAGTAATTGTCGTTCTATCGGTCATATAACCATAATATGGCTAATAATATGAGTTAGATTGATAACAGTGAGTGTAATAAGTATAGTAATTGTCGTTATATCGATCATACAAGCATAATATGCCCAATAATATGAGTTAGATTGATAATAATAAGAGTAATGAGTATAGTAATTGTCGTCCTATCGATCATATAAGCATAATATGGCTAATAATATGAGTTATATTGATAATAATAAGAGTAATGAGTATAGTAATTGTCGTCCTATCGATCATATAAGCATAATATGGCTAATAATATGAGTTGGATTGATAATAATAAGAGTAATGAGTATAGTAATTGTCATCCTATCGATCATATAAGTATAATATGGCTAATAATATGAGTTAGATTGATTATAATGAGAGTAATAAGTATAGTAATTGTCGTTCTATCGATCATATAAGCATAATATGGCTAATAATATGAGTTAGACTGATAATAATAAGAGTAATGAGTATAGTAATTGCCGTCCCTTGATCATATAAGCATAAAATGGCTAATAATATGAGTTAGATTGATAATAATAAGAGTAATAAGCATAGTAATTGTCGTTCTATCGGTCATATAACCATAATATGGCTAATAATATGAGTTAGATTGATAACAGTGAGTGTAATAAGTATAGTAATTGTCGTTATATCGATCATACAAGCATAATATGCCCAATAATATGAGTTAGATTGATAATAATAAGAGTAATGAGTATAGTAATTGTCGTCCTATCGATCATATAAGCATAATATGGCTAATAATATGAGTTATATTGATAATAATAAGAGTAATGAGTATAGTAATTGTCGTCCTATCGATCATATAAGCATAATATGGCTAATAATATGAGTTGGATTGATAATAATAAGAGTAATGAGTATAGTAATTGTCATCCTATCGATCATATAAGTATAATATGGCTAATAATATGAGTTAGATTGATAAGAATAAGAGTAATGAGTATAGTAATTGTCGTCCTATCGATCATATAAGCATAATATGGCTAATAATATGAGTTAGATTGACAATAATAAGAGTAATAAGTATAGTAATTGTCGTTCTATCAGTCATATAACCATAATATGGCTAATAATATGAGTTAGATTGATAATAATAATAGTAATGAGTACAGTAATTGTCGTCCTATCGATCATATAAGCATAATATGGCTAATAATATAAGTTAGATTGATAATAATAAGAGTAATAAGTATAGTAATTGTCGTTCTATCGGTCATATAACCATAATATGGCTAATAATATGAGTTAGATTGATAACAGTGAGTGTAATAAGTATAGTAATTGTCGTTCTATCGGTCATATAACCTTAATATGGCTAATAATATGAGTTAGTTAGATAACAGTGAGTGTTATAAGTATAGTAATTGTCGTTATATCGATCATATAAGCATAATATGTCTAATAATATGAGTTAGATTGATAATAATAAGAGTAATGAGTATAGTAATTGTCGTCCTATCGATCATATAAGCATAATATGGCAAATAATATGAGTTAGATTGATAATAATAAGAGTAATGAGTATAGTAATTGTCATCCTATCGATGATATAAGTATAATATGGCTAATAATATGAGTTATATTGATAATAATAAGAGTAATGAGTATAGTAATTGTCGTCCTATCGATCATATAAGCATAATATGGCTAATAATATGAGTTAGATTGATAATAATAAGAGTAATAAGTATAGTAATTGTCGTTCTATCGATCATATCTGCATAATATGGTTAATAATATGAGTTAGATTGATAATAGTGAGTGTAATAAGCATAGTAATTGTCGTTCTATCGATCATATAAGCATAATATGGCTAATAATATGAGTTAGATTGATAATAATAAGAGTAATAAGTATATTAATTGTCGTTCTATCGGTCATATAACCATAATATGGCTAATAATATGAGTTAGATTGATAACAGTGAGTGTAATAAGTATAGTAATTGACGTTATATCGATCATATAAGCATAATATGGCTAATAATATGAGTTAGATTGATAATAATAAGAGTAATGAGTATAGTAATTGTCGTCCTATCGATCATATAAGCATAATATGGCTAATAATATGAGTTAGATTGATAATAATAAGAGTAATAAGCAGAGTAATTGTCGTTCTATCGGTCATATAACCATAATATGGCTAATAATATGAGTTAGATTGATTATAATGAGAGTAATAAGTATAGTAATTGTCGTTCTATCGATCATATAAGCATAATATGGCTAATAATATGAGTCAGATTCATAATAATAAGAGTAATGTGTATAGTAATTGTCGTTCTATCGATCATATGAGCATAATATGGCTAATAATATGAGTTAGATTGATAATAATAAGAGTCATAAGTATATTAATTGTCGTTCTATCGGTCATATAACCATAATATGGCTAATAATATGAGTTAGATTGATTACAGTGAGTGTAATAAGTATAGTAATTGACGTTATATCGATCATATAAGCATAATATGGCTAATAATATGAGTTAGATTGATAATAATAAGAGTAATGAGTATAGTAATTGTCATCCTATCGATCATATAAGCATAATATGACTAATAATATGAGTTAGATTGATAATAATAAGAGTAATGAGTATAGTAATTGTCATCCTATCGAACATATAAGTATAATATGGCTAATAATATGAGTTAGATTGATAAGAATAAGAGTAATAAGTATAGTAATTGGCGTTCTATCGGTCATATAACCATAATATGGCTAATAATATGAGTTAGATTGATAATAATAAGAGTAATGAGTATATTAATTGTCGTTCTATCGGTCATATAACCATAATATGGCTAATAATATGAGTTAGATTGATAACAGTGAGTGTAATAAGTATAGTAATTGACGTTATATCGATCATATGACCATAATATGACTAATAATATGAGTTAGATTGATAATAATAAGAGTAATGAGTATAGTATTTGTCGTCCTATCGATCATATAAGCATAATATGGCTAATAATATGAGTTAGATTGATAATAATAAGAGTAATGAGTATAGTAATTGTCATCCTATCGATGATATAAGTATAATATGGCTAATAATATGAGTTAGACTGATAATAATAAGAGTAATGAGTATAGTAATTGCCGTCCCTTGATCATATAAGCATAAAATGGCTAATAATATGAGTTAGATTGATAATAATAAGAGTAATAAGCATAGTAATTGTCGTTCTATCGGTCATATAACCATAATATGGCTAATAATATGAGTTAGATTGATAACAGTGAGTGTAATAAGTATAGTAATTGTCGTTATATCGATCATACAAGCAGAATATGCCCAATAATATGAGTTAGATTGATAATAATAAGAGTAATGAGTATAGTAATTGTCGTCCTATCGATCATATAAGCATAATATGGCTAATAATATGAGTTATATTGATAATAATAAGAGTAATGAGTATAGTAATTGTCGTCCTATCGATCATATAAGCATAATATGGCTAATAATATGAGTTGGATTGATAATAATAAGAGTAATGAGTATAGTAATTGTCATCCTATCGATCATATAAGTATAATATGGCTAATAATATGAGTTAGATTGATAAGAATAAGAGTAATGAGTATAGTAATTGTCGTCCTATCGATCATATAAGCATAATATGGCTAATAATATGAGTTAGATTGACAATAATAAGAGTAATAAGTATAGTAATTGTCGTTCTATCAGTCATATAACCATAATATGGCTAATAATATGAGTTAGATTGATAATAATAATAGTAATGAGTACAGTAATTGTCGTCCTATCGATCATATAAGCATAATATGGCTAATAATATGAGTTAGATTGATAATAATAAGAGTAATGAGTATAGTAATTGTCATCCTATCGAACATATAAGTATAATATGGCTAATAATATGAGTTAGATTGATAAGAATAAGAGTAATAAGTATAGTAATTGGCGTTCTATCGGTCATATAACCATAATATGGCTAATAATATGAGTTAGATTGATAATAATAAGAGTAATGAGTATATTAATTGTCGTTCTATCGGTCATATAACCATAATATGGCTAATAATATGAGTTAGATTGATAACAGTGAGTGTAATAAGTATAGTAATTGTCGTTATATCGATCATACAAGCATAATATGCCCAATAATATGAGTTAGATTGATAATAATAATAGTAATGAGTACAGTAATTGTCGTCCTATCGATCATATAAGCATAATATGGCTAATAATATAAGTTAGATTGATAATAATAAGAGTAATAAGTATAGTAATTGTCGTTCTATCGGTCATATAACCATAATATGGCTAATAATATGAGTTAGATTGATAACAGTGAGTGTAATAAGTATAGTAATTGTCGTTCTATCGGTCATATAACCTTAATATGGCTAATAATATGAGTTAGTTAGATAACAGTGAGTGTTATAAGTGTAGTAATTGTCGTTATATCGATCATATAAGCATAATATGGCTAATAATATGAGTTAGATTGATAATAATAAGAGTAATGAGTATAGTAATTGTCGTCCTATCGATCATATAAGCATAATATGGCAAATAATATGAGTTAGATTGATAATAATAAGAGTAATGAGTATAGTAATTGTCATCCTATCGATGATATAAGTATAATATGGCTAATAATATGAGTTATATTGATAATAATAAGAGTAATGGGTATAGTAATTGTCGTCCTATCGATCATATAAGCATAATATGGCTAATAATATGAGTTAGATTGATAATAATAAGAGTAATAAGTATAGTAATTGTCGTTCTATCGATCATATCTGCATAATATGGTTAATAATATGAGTTAGATTGATAATAGTGAGTGTAATAAGCATAGTAATTGTCGTTCTATCGATCATATAAGCATAATATGGCTAATAATATGAGTTAGATTGATAATAATAAGAGTAATAAGTATATTAATTGTCGTTCTATCGGTCATATAACCATAATATGGCTAATAATATGAGTTAGATTGATAACAGTGAGTGTAATAAGTATAGTAATTGTCGTTATATCGATCATACAAGCATAATATGCCCAATAATATGAGTTAGATTGATAATAATAAGAGTAATGAGTATAGTAATTGTCGTCCTATCGATCATATAAGCATAATATGGCTAATAATATGAGTTATATTGATAATAATAAGAGTAATGAGTATAGTAATTGTCGTCCTATCGATCATATAAGCATAATATGGCTAATAATATGAGTTGGATTGATAATAATAAGAGTAATGAGTATAGTAATTGTCATCCTATCGATCATATAAGTATAATATGGCTAATAATATGAGTTAGATTGATAAGAATAAGAGTAATGAGTATAGTAATTGTCGTCCTATCGATCATATAAGCATAATATGGCTAATAATATGAGTTAGATTGACAATAATAAGAGTAATAAGTATAGTAATTGTCGTTCTATCAGTCATATAACCATAATATGGCTAATAATATGAGTTAGATTGATAATAATAATAGTAATGAGTACAGTAATTGTCGTCCTATCGATCATATAAGCATAATATGGCTAATAATATAAGTTAGATTGATAATAATAAGAGTAATAAGTATAGTAATTGTCGTTCTATCGGTCATATAACCATAATATGGCTAATAATATGAGTTAGATTGATAACAGTGAGCGTAATAAGTATAGTAATTGTCGTTCTATCGGTCATATAACCTTAATATGGCTAATAATATGAGTTAGTTAGATAACAGTGAGTGTTATAAGTATAGTAATTGTCGTTATATCGATCATATAAGCATAATATGGCTAATAATATGAGTTAGATTGATAATAATAAGAGTAATGAGTATAGTAATTGTCGTCCTATCGATCATATAAGCATAATATGGCAAATAATATGAGTTAGATTGATAATAATAAGAGTAATGAGTATAGTAATTGTCATCCTATCGATGATATAAGTATAATATGGCTAATAATATGAGTTATATTGATAATAATAAGAGTAATGAGTATAGTAATTGTCGTCCTATCGATCATATAAGCATAATATGGCTAATAATATGAGTTAGATTGATAATAATAAGAGTAATAAGTATAGTAATTGTCGTTCTATCGGTCATATAACCATAATATGGCTAATAATATGAGTTAGATTGATTATAATGAGAGTAATGAGTACAGTAATTGTCGTCCTATCGATCATATAAGCATAATATGGCTAATAATATGAGTTAGATTGATAATAATAAGAGTAATGAGTATAGTAATTGTCATCCTATCGATCATATAAGTATAATATGGCTAATAATATGAGTTAGATTGATAATAATAAGAGTAATGAGTATAGTAATTGTCGTCCTATCGATCATATAAGCATTATATGGCAAATAATATGAGTTAGATTGATAATAATAAGAGTAATAAGTATAGTAATTGTCGTTCTATCGATCATATCTGCATAATATGGTTAATAATATGAGTTAGATTGATAATAGTGAGTGTAATAAGCATAGTAATTGTCGTTCTATCGATCATATAAGCATAATATGGCTAATAATATGAGTTAGATTGATAATAATAAGAGTAATAAGTATATTAATTGTCGTTCTATCGGTCATATAACCATAATATGGCTAATAATATGAGTTAGATTGATAACAGTGAGTGTAATAAGTATAGTAATTGACGTTATATCGATCATATAAGCATAATATGGCTAATAATATGAGTTAGATTGATAATAATAAGAGTAATGAGTATAGTAATTGTCGTCCTATCGATCATGTAAGCGTAATATGGCTAATAATATGAGTTAGATTGATAATAATAAGAGTAATGAGTATAGTAATTGTCATCCTATCGATCATATAAGTATAATATGGCTAATAATGTGAGTTAGATTGATAATAATAAGAGTAATGAGTATAGTAATTGTCGTTCTATCGATCATATAAGCATAATATGGCTAATAATATGAGTTAGATTGATAATAATAAGAGTAATGAGTATAGTAATTGTCGTACTATCGATCATATAAGCATAATGTGGCTAATAATATGAGTTAGATTGATAGTAATAAGAGTAATAAGTATAGTAATTTGTCGTTCTATCGGTCATATAACCATAATATGGCTAATAATATGAGTTAGATTGATAACAGTGAGTGTAATAAGTATAGTAGTTGTCGTTATATCAATCATATAAGCATAATATGGCTAATAATATGAGTCAGATTGATAATAATAAGAGTAATGAGTATAGTAATTGTCGTCCTATCGATCATATAAGCATAATATGGCTAATAATATGAGTTAGATTGATAATAATAAGAGTAATAAGCAGAGTAATTGTCGTTCTATCGGTCATATAACCATAATATGGCTAATAATATGAGTTAGATTGATTATAATGAGAGTAATAAGTATAGTAATTGTCGTTCTATCGATCATATAAGCATAATATGGCTAATAATATGAGTCAGATTCATAATAATAAGAGTAATGTGTATAGTAATTGTCGTTCTATCGATCATATAAGCATAATATGGCTAATAATATGAGTTAGATTGATAATAATAAGAGTCATAAGTATATTAATTGTCGTTCTATCGGTCATATAACCATAATATGGCTAATAATATGAGTTAGATTGATTACAGTGAGTGTAATAAGTATAGTAATTGACGTTATATCGATCATATAAGCATAATATGGCTAATAATATGAGTTAGATTGATAATAATAAGAGTAATGAGTATAGTAATTGTCATCCTATCGATCATATAAGCATAATATGGCTAATAATATGAGTTAGATTGATAATAATAAGAGTAATGAGTATAGTAATTGTCATCCTATCGAACATATAAGTATAATATGGCTAATAATATGAGTTGGATTGATAAGAATAAGAGTAATAAGTATAGTAATTGGCGTTCTATCGGTCATATAACCATAATATGGCTAATAATATGAGTTAGATTGATAATAATAAGAGTAATGAGTATATTAATTGTCGTTCTATCGGTCATATAACCATAATATGGCTAATAATATGAGTTAGATTGATAACAGTGAGTGTAATAAGTATAGTAATTGACGTTATATCGATCATATGACCATAATATGGCTAATAATATGAGTTAGATTGATAATAATAAGAGTAATGAGTATAATATTTGTCGTCCTATCGATCATATAAGCATAATATGGCTAATAATATGAGTTAGATTGACAATAATAAGAGTAATAAGTATAGTAATTGTCGTTCTATCAGTCATATAACCATAATATGGCTAATAATATGAGTTAGATTGATAATAATAAGAGTAATGAGTATATTAATTGTCGTTCTATCGGTCATATAACCATAATATGGCTAATAATATGAGTTAGATTGATAACAGTGAGTGTAATAAGTATAGTAATTGACGTTATGTCGATCATATAAGCATAATATGGCTAATAATATGAGTTAGATTGATAAGAATAAGAGTAATAAGTATAGTAATTGGCGTTCTATCGGTCATATAACCATAATATGGCTAATAATATGAGTTAGATTGATAATAATAAGAGTAATGAGTATATTAATTGTCGTTCTATCGGTCATATAACCATAATATGGCTAATAATATGAGTTAGATTGATAATAATAAGAGTAATGAGTATAGTATTTGTCGTCCTATCGATCATATAAGCATAATATGGCTAATAATATGAGTTAGATTGACAATAATAAGAGTAATAAGTATAGTAATTGTCGTTCTATCAGTCATATAACCATAATATGGCTAATAATATGAGTTAGATTGATAATAATAAGAGTAATGAGTATATTAATTGTCGTTCTATCGGTCATATAACCATAATATGGCTAATAATATGAGTTAGATTGATAACAGTGAGTGTAATGAGTATAGTAATTGACGTTATGTCGATCATATAAGCATAATATGGCTAATAATATGAGTTAGATTGATAATAATAAGAGTAATGAGTATAGTAATTGTCGTCCTATCGATCATATAAGCATAATATGGCTAGTAATATGAGTTAGATTGATAATAATAAGAGTAATAAGTATAGTAATTGTCGTTCCATCGGTCATATAACCATAATATGGCTAATAATATGAGTTAGATTAATAACAGTGAGTGTAATAAGTATAGTAATTGTCCTTATATCGATCATATAAGCATAATATGGTTAATAATATGAGTTAGATTGATAATAATAAGAGTAATGAGTATAGTAATTGTCATACTATCGATCATATAAGCATAATATGGCTAATAATATGAGTTAGATTGATAAGAATAATAGTAATAAGTATTGTAATTGTCGTTCTATGGATCATATCTGCATAATATGGTTAATAATATGAGTTAGATTGATAATAATAAGAGTAATGAGTATAGTAATTGTCGTCCTATCGATCATATAAGCATAATGTGGCTAATAATATGAGTTAGATTGATAGTAATAAGAGTAATAAGTATAGTAATTGTCGTTCTATCGGTCATATAACCATAATATGGCTAATAATATGAGTTAGATTGATTATAATGAGAGTAATGAGTACAGTAATTGTCGTCCTATCGATCATATAAGCATAATATGGCTAATAATATGAGTTAGATTGATAATAATAAGAGTAATGAGTATAGTAATTGTCATCCTATCGATCATATAAGTATAATATGGCTAATAATATGAGTTAGATTGATAATAATAAGAGTAATGAGTATAGTAATTGTCGTCCTATCGATCATATAAGCATAATATGGCAAATAATATGAGTTAGATTGATAATAATAAGAGTAATAAGTATAGTAATTGTCGTTCTATCGATCATATCTGCATAATATGGTTAATAATATGAGTTAGATTGATAATAGTGAGTGTAATAAGCATAGTAATTGTCGTTCTATCGATCATATAAGCATAATATGGCTAATAATATGAGTTAGATTGATAATAATAAGAGTAATAAGTATATTAATTGTCGTTCTATCGGTCATATAACCATAATATGGCTAATAATATGAGTTAGATTGATAACAGTGAGTGTAATAAGTATAGTAATTGACGTTATATCGATCATATAAGCATAATATGGCTAATAATATGAGTTAGATTGATAATAATAAGAGTAATGAGTATAGTAATTGTCGTCCTATCGATCATGTAAGCGTAATATGGCTAATAATATGAGTTAGATTGATAATAATAAGAGTAATGAGTATAGTAATTGTCATCCTATCGATCATATAAGTATAATATGGCTAATAATGTGAGTTAGATTGATAATAATAAGAGTAATGAGTATAGTAATTGTCGTTCTATCGATCATATAAGCATAATATGGCTAATAATATGAGTTAGATTGATAATAATAAGAGTAATGAGTATAGTAATTGTCGTCCTATCGATCATATAAGCATAATGTGGCTAATAATATGATTTAGATTGATAGTAATAAGAGTAATAAGTATAGTAATTTGTCGTTCTATCGGTCATATAACCATAATATGGCTAATAATATGAGTTAGATTGATAACAGTGAGTGTAATAAGTATAGTAGTTGTCGTTATATCAATCATATAAGCATAATATGGCTAATAATATGAGTCAGATTGATAATAATAAGAGTAATGAGTATAGTAATTGTCGTCCTATCGATCATATAAGCATAATATGGCTAATAATATGAGTTAGATTGATAATAATAAGAGTAATAAGCAGAGTAATTGTCGTTCTATCGGTCATATAACCATAATATGGCTAATAATATGAGTTAGATTGATTATAATGAGAGTAATAAGTATAGTAATTGTCGTTCTATCGATCATATAAGCATAATATGGCTAATAATATGAGTCAGATTCATAATAATAAGAGTAATGTGTATAGTAATTGTCGTTCTATCGATCATATAAGCATAATATGGCTAATAATATGAGTTAGATTGATAATAATAAGAGTCATAAGTATATTAATTGTCGTTCTATCGGTCATATAACCATAATATGGCTAATAATATGAGTTAGATTGATTACAGTGAGTGTAATAAGTATAGTAATTGACGTTATATCGATCATATAAGCATAATATGGCTAATAATATGAGTTAGATTGATAATAATAAGAGTAATGAGTATAGTAATTGTCATCCTATCGATCATATAAGCATAATATGGCTAATAATATGAGTTAGATTGATAATAATAAGAGTAATGAGTATAGTAATTGTCATCCTATCGATCATATAAGTATAATATGGCTAATAATATGAGTTAGATTGATAATAATAAGAGTAATAAGTATAGTAATTGTCGTTCTATCGGTCATATAACCATAATATGGCTAATAATATGAGTTAGATTGATAAGGATAAGAGTAATGAGTATAGTAATTGTCGTCCTATCGATCATATAAGCATAATATGGCTAATAATATGAGTTAGATTGACAATAATATGAGTAATAAGTATAGTAATTGTCGTTCTATCAGTCATATAACCATAATATGGCTAATAATATGAGTTAGATTGATAATAATAAGAGTAATGAGTATAGTAATTGTCATCCTATCGAACATATAAGTATAATATGGCTAATAATATGAGTTAGATTGATAATAATAAGAGTAATAAGTATAGTAATTGTCGTTCTATCGGTCATATAACCATAATATGGCTAATAATATGAGTTAGATTGATAAGGATAAGAGTAATGAGTATAGTAATTGTCGTCCTATCGATCATATAAGCATAATATGGCTAATAATATGAGTCAGATTGATAATAATAAGAGTAATGAGTATAGTAATTGTCGTTCTATCGATCATATAAGCATAATATGGCTAATAATATGAGTTAGATTGATAATAATAAGAGTAAGAAGTATAGTAATTGTCGTCCTATCGATCATATAAGCATAATATGGCTAATAATATGAGTTAGACTGATAATAATAAGAGTAATGAGTATAGTAATTGCCGTCCCTTGATCATATAAGCATAAAATGGCTAATAATATGAGTTAGATTGATAATAATAAGAGTAATAAGCATAGTAATTGTCGTTCTATCGGTCATATAACCATAATATGGCTAATAATATGAGTTAGATTGATAACAGTGAGTGTAATAAGTATAGTAATTGTCGTTATATCGATCATACAAGCATAATATGCCCAATAATATGAGTTAGATTGATAATAATAAGAGTAATGAGTATAGTAATTGTCGTCCTATCGATCATATAAGCATAATATGGCTAATAATATGAGTTATATTGATAATAATAAGAGTAATGAGTATAGTAATTGTCGTCCTATCGATCATATAAGCATAATATGGCTAATAATATGAGTTGGATTGATAATAATAAGAGTAATGAGTATAGTAATTGTCATCCTATCGATCATATAAGTATAATATGGCTAATAATATGAGTTAGATTGATTATAATGAGAGTAATAAGTATAGTAATTGTCGTTCTATCGATCATATAAGCATAATATGGCTAATAATATGAGTCAGATTGATAATAATAAGAGTAATGAGTATAGTAATTGTCGTTCTATCGATCATATAAGCATAATATGGCTAATAATATGAGTTAGATTGATAATAATAAGAGTAAGAAGTATAGTAATTGTCGTCCTATCGATCATATAAGCATAATATGGCTAATAATATGAGTTAGACTGATAATAATAAGAGTAATGAGTATAGTAATTGCCGTCCCTTGATCATATAAGCATAAAATGGCTAATAATATGAGTTAGATTGATAATAATAAGAGTAATAAGCATAGTAATTGTCGTTCTATCGGTCATATAACCATAATATGGCTAATAATATGAGTTAGATTGATAACAGTGAGTGTAATAAGTATAGTAATTGTCGTTATATCGATCATACAAGCATAATATGCCCAATAATATGAGTTAGATTGATAATAATAAGAGTAATGAGTATAGTAATTGTCGTCCTATCGATCATATAAGCATAATATGGCTAATAATATGAGTTATATTGATAATAATAAGAGTAATGAGTATAGTAATTGTCGTCCTATCGATCATATAAGCATAATATGGCTAATAATATGAGTTGGATTGATAATAATAAGAGTAATGAGTATAGTAATTGTCATCCTATCGATCATATAAGTATAATATGGCTAATAATATGAGTTAGATTGATAAGAATAAGAGTAATGAGTATAGTAATTGTCGTCCTATCGATCATATAAGCATAATATGGCTAATAATATGAGTTAGATTGACAATAATAAGAGTAATAAGTATAGTAATTGTCGTTCTATCAGTCATATAACCATAATATGGCTAATAATATGAGTTAGATTGATAATAATAATAGTAATGAGTATAGTAATTGTCGTCCTATCGATCATATAAGCATAATATGGCTAATAATATAAGTTAGATTGATAATAATAAGAGTAATAAGTATAGTAATTGTCGTTCTATCGGTCATATAACCATAATATGGCTAATAATATGAGTTAGATTGATAACAGTGAGTGTAATAAGTATAGTAATTGTCGTTCTATCGGTCATATAACCTTAATATGGCTAATAATATGAGTTAGTTAGATAACAGTGAGTGTTATAAGTATAGTAATTGTCGTTATATCGATCATATAAGCATAATATGGCTAATAATATGAGTTAGATTGATAATAATAAGAGTAATGAGTATAGTAATTGTCGTCCTATCGATCATATAAGCATAATATGGCAAATAATATGAGTTAGATTGATAATAATAAGAGTAATGAGTATAGTAATTGTCATCCTATCGATGATATAAGTATAATATGGCTAATAATATGAGTTATATTGATAATAATAAGAGTAATGAGTATAGTAATTGTCGTCCTATCGATCATATAAGCATAATATGGCTAATAATATGAGTTAGATTGATAATAATAAGAGTAATAAGTATAGTAATTGTCGTTCTATCGATCATATCTGCATAATATGGTTAATAATATGAGTTAGATTGATAATAGTGAGTGTAATAAGCATAGTAATTGTCGTTCTATCGATCATATAAGCATAATATGGCTAATAATATGAGTTAGATTGATAATAATAAGAGTAATAAGTATATTAATTGTCGTTCTATCGGTCATATAACCATAATATGGCTAATAATATGAGTTAGATTGATAACAGTGAGTGTAATAAGTATAGTAATTGACGTTATATCGATCATATAAGCATAATATGGCTAATAATATGAGTTAGATTGATAATAATAAGAGTAATGAGTGTAGTAATTGTCGTCCTATCGATCATGTAAGCGTAATATGGCTAATAATATGAGTTAGATTGATAATAATAAGAGTAATGAGTATAGTAATTGTCATCCTATCGATCATATAAGTATAATATGGCTAATAATGTGAGTTAGATTGATAAGAATAAGAGTAATAAGTATAGTAATTGTCGTTCTATCGATCACATCTGCATAATATGGTTAATAATATGAGTTAGATTGGTAATAGTGAGTGTAATAAGCATAGTAATTGTCGTTCTATCGATCATATAAGCATAATATGGCTAAGAATATGAGTTAGATTGATAATAATAAGAGTAATGAGTATAGTAATTGTCGTTCTATCGATCATATAAGCATAATATGGCTAATAATATGAGTTAGATTGATAATAATAAGAGTAATGAGTACAGTAATTGTCGTCCTACCGATCATATAAGCATAATATGGCTAATAATATGAGTTAGATTGATAATAATAAGAGTAATGAGTATAGTAATTGTCATCCTATCGATGATATAAGTATAATATGGCTAATAATATGAGTTAGATTGATAATAATAAGAGTAATGAGTATAGTAATTGTCGTCCTATCGATCATATAAGCATAATATGGCAAATAATATGAGTTAGATTGATAATAATAAGAGTAATAAGTATAGTAATTGTCGTTCTATCGATCATATCTGCATAATATGGTTAATAATATGAGTTAGATTGATAATAGTGAGTGTAATAAGCATAGTAATTGTCGTTCTATCGATCATATAAGCATAATATGGCTAATAATATGAGTTAGATTGATAATAATAAGAGTAATAAGTATATTAATTGTCGTTCTATCGGTCATATAACCATAATATGGCTAATAATATGAGTTAGATTGATAATAATAAGAGTAATGAGTATAGTAATTGTCATCCTATCGATCATATAAGTATAATATGGCTAATAATATGAGTTAGATTGATAATAATAAGAGTAATAAGTATAGTAATTGTCGTTCTATCGGTCATATAACCATAATATGGCTAATAATATGAGTTAGATTGATAAGGATAAGAGTAATGAGTATAGTAATTGTCGTCCTATCGATCATATAAGCATAATATGGCTAATAATATGAGTTAGATTGACAATAATATGAGTAATAAGTATAGTAATTGTCGTTCTATCAGTCATATAACCATAATATGGCTAATAATATGAGTTAGATTGATAATAATAAGAGTAATGAGTATAGTAATTGTCATCCTATCGAACATATAAGTATAATATGGCTAATAATATGAGTTAGATTGATAATAATAAGAGTAATAAGTATAGTAATTGTCGTTCTATCGGTCATATAACCATAATATGGCTAATAATATGAGTTAGATTGATAAGGATAAGAGTAATGAGTATAGTAATTGTCGTCCTATCGATCATATAAGCATAATATGGCTAATAATATGAGTCAGATTGATAATAATAAGAGTAATGAGTATAGTAATTGTCGTTCTATCGATCATATAAGCATAATATGGCTAATAATATGAGTTAGATTGATAATAATAAGAGTAAGAAGTATAGTAATTGTCGTCCTATCGATCATATAAGCATAATATGGCTAATAATATGAGTTAGACTGATAATAATAAGAGTAATGAGTATAGTAATTGCCGTCCCTTGATCATATAAGCATAAAATGGCTAATAATATGAGTTAGATTGATAATAATAAGAGTAATAAGCATAGTAATTGTCGTTCTATCGGTCATATAACCATAATATGGCTAATAATATGAGTTAGATTGATAACAGTGAGTGTAATAAGTATAGTAATTGTCGTTATATCGATCATACAAGCATAATATGCCCAATAATATGAGTTAGATTGATAATAATAAGAGTAATGAGTATAGTAATTGTCGTCCTATCGATCATATAAGCATAATATGGCTAATAATATGAGTTATATTGATAATAATAAGAGTAATGAGTATAGTAATTGTCGTCCTATCGATCATATAAGCATAATATGGCTAATAATATGAGTTGGATTGATAATAATAAGAGTAATGAGTATAGTAATTGTCATCCTATCGATCATATAAGTATAATATGGCTAATAATATGAGTTAGATTGATTATAATGAGAGTAATAAGTATAGTAATTGTCGTTCTATCGATCATATAAGCATAATATGGCTAATAATATGAGTCAGATTGATAATAATAAGAGTAATGAGTATAGTAATTGTCGTTCTATCGATCATATAAGCATAATATGGCTAATAATATGAGTTAGATTGATAATAATAAGAGTAAGAAGTATAGTAATTGTCGTCCTATCGATCATATAAGCATAATATGGCTAATAATATGAGTTAGACTGATAATAATAAGAGTAATGAGTATAGTAATTGCCGTCCCTTGATCATATAAGCATAAAATGGCTAATAATATGAGTTAGATTGATAATAATAAGAGTAATAAGCATAGTAATTGTCGTTCTATCGGTCATATAACCATAATATGGCTAATAATATGAGTTAGATTGATAACAGTGAGTGTAATAAGTATAGTAATTGTCGTTATATCGATCATACAAGCATAATATGCCCAATAATATGAGTTAGATTGATAATAATAAGAGTAATGAGTATAGTAATTGTCGTCCTATCGATCATATAAGCATAATATGGCTAATAATATGAGTTATATTGATAATAATAAGAGTAATGAGTATAGTAATTGTCGTCCTATCGATCATATAAGCATAATATGGCTAATAATATGAGTTGGATTGATAATAATAAGAGTAATGAGTATAGTAATTGTCATCCTATCGATCATATAAGTATAATATGGCTAATAATATGAGTTAGATTGATAAGAATAAGAGTAATGAGTATAGTAATTGTCGTCCTATCGATCATATAAGCATAATATGGCTAATAATATGAGTTAGATTGACAATAATAAGAGTAATAAGTATAGTAATTGTCGTTCTATCAGTCATATAACCATAATATGGCTAATAATATGAGTTAGATTGATAATAATAATAGTAATGAGTATAGTAATTGTCGTCCTATCGATCATATAAGCATAATATGGCTAATAATATAAGTTAGATTGATAATAATAAGAGTAATAAGTATAGTAATTGTCGTTCTATCGGTCATATAACCATAATATGGCTAATAATATGAGTTAGATTGATAACAGTGAGTGTAATAAGTATAGTAATTGTCGTTCTATCGGTCATATAACCTTAATATGGCTAATAATATGAGTTAGTTAGATAACAGTGAGTGTTATAAGTATAGTAATTGTCGTTATATCGATCATATAAGCATAATATGGCTAATAATATGAGTTAGATTGATAATAATAAGAGTAATGAGTATAGTAATTGTCGTCCTATCGATCATATAAGCATAATATGGCAAATAATATGAGTTAGATTGATAATAATAAGAGTAATGAGTATAGTAATTGTCATCCTATCGATGATATAAGTATAATATGGCTAATAATATGAGTTATATTGATAATAATAAGAGTAATGAGTATAGTAATTGTCGTCCTATCGATCATATAAGCATAATATGGCTAATAATATGAGTTAGATTGATAATAATAAGAGTAATAAGTATAGTAATTGTCGTTCTATCGATCATATCTGCATAATATGGTTAATAATATGAGTTAGATTGATAATAGTGAGTGTAATAAGCATAGTAATTGTCGTTCTATCGATCATATAAGCATAATATGGCTAATAATATGAGTTAGATTGATAATAATAAGAGTAATAAGTATATTAATTGTCGTTCTATCGGTCATATAACCATAATATGGCTAATAATATGAGTTAGATTGATAACAGTGAGTGTAATAAGTATAGTAATTGACGTTATATCGATCATATAAGCATAATATGGCTAATAATATGAGTTAGATTGATAATAATAAGAGTAATGAGTGTAGTAATTGTCGTCCTATCGATCATGTAAGCGTAATATGGCTAATAATATGAGTTAGATTGATAATAATAAGAGTAATGAGTATAGTAATTGTCATCCTATCGATCATATAAGTATAATATGGCTAATAATGTGAGTTAGATTGATAAGAATAAGAGTAATAAGTATAGTAATTGTCGTTCTATCGATCACATCTGCATAATATGGTTAATAATATGAGTTAGATTGGTAATAGTGAGTGTAATAAGCATAGTAATTGTCGTTCTATCGGTCATATAACCTTAATATGGCTAATAATATGAGTTAGTTAGATAACAGTGAGTGTTATAAGTATAGTAATTGTCGTTATATCGATCATATAAGCATAATATGGCTAATAATATGAGTTAGATTGATAATAATAAGAGTAATGAGTATAGTAATTGTCGTCCTATCGATCATATAAGCATAATATGGCAAATAATATGAGTTAGATTGATAATAATAAGAGTAATGAGTATAGTAATTGTCATCCTATCGATGATATAAGTATAATATGGCTAATAATATGAGTTATATTGATAATAATAAGAGTAATGAGTATAGTAATTGTCGTCCTATCGATCATATAAGCATAATATGGCTAATAATATGAGTTAGATTGATAATAATAAGAGTAATAAGTATAGTAATTGTCGTTCTATCGATCATATCTGCATAATATGGTTAATAATATGAGTTAGATTGATAATAGTGAGTGTAATAAGCATAGTAATTGTCGTTCTATCGATCATATAAGCATAATATGGCTAATAATATGAGTTAGATTGATAATAATAAGAGTAATAAGTATATTAATTGTCGTTCTATCGGTCATATAACCATAATATGGCTAATAATATGAGTTAGATTGATAACAGTGAGTGTAATAAGTATAGTAATTGACGTTATATCGATCATATAAGCATAATATGGCTAATAATATGAGTTAGATTGATAATAATAAGAGTAATGAGTGTAGTAATTGTCGTCCTATCGATCATGTAAGCGTAATATGGCTAATAATATGAGTTAGATTGATAATAATAAGAGTAATGAGTATAGTAATTGTCATCCTATCGATCATATAAGTATAATATGGCTAATAATGTGAGTTAGATTGATAAGAATAAGAGTAATAAGTATAGTAATTGTCGTTCTATCGATCACATCTGCATAATATGGTTAATAATATGAGTTAGATTGGTAATAGTGAGTGTAATAAGCATAGTAATTGTCGTTCTATCGATCATATAAGCATAATATGGCTAAGAATATGAGTTAGATTGATAATAATAAGAGTAATGAGTATAGTAATTGTCGTTCTATCGATCATATAAGCATAATATGGCTAATAATATGAGTTAGATTGATAATAATAAGAGTAATGAGTACAGTAATTGTCGTCCTACCGATCATAT
Source organism: Megachile rotundata (assembly GCF_050947335.1). Taxonomy (NCBI): domain Eukaryota; kingdom Metazoa; phylum Arthropoda; class Insecta; order Hymenoptera; family Megachilidae; genus Megachile; species Megachile rotundata. The sequence goes on along the minus strand of NW_027473712.1, from coordinate 123,613 downwards.
AAGCATAATATGGCTAATAATATGAGTTAGATTGATAATAATAAGAGTAATGAGTATAGTAATTGTCATCCTATCGATGATATAAGTATAATATGGCTAATAATATGAGTTAGATTGATAATAATAAGAGTAATGAGTATAGTAATTGTCGTCCTATCGATCATATAAGCATAATATGGCAAATAATATGAGTTAGATTGATAATAATAAGAGTAATAAGTATAGTAATTGTCGTTCTATCGATCATATCTGCATAATATGGTTAATAATATGAGTTAGATTGATAATAGTGAGTGTAATAAGCATAGTAATTGTCGTTCTATCGATCATATAAGCATAATATGGCTAATAATATGAGTTAGATTGATAATAATAAGAGTAATAAGTATATTAATTGTCGTTCTATCGGTCATATAACCATAATATGGCTAATAATATGAGTTAGATTGATAACAGTGAGTGTAATAAGTATAGTAATTGACGTTATATCGATCATATAAGCATAATATGGCTAATAATATGAGTTAGATTGATAATAATAAGAGTAATGAGTATAGTAATTGTCGTCCTATCGATCATGTAAGCGTAATATGGCTAATAATATGAGTTAGATTGATAATAATAAGAGTAATGAGTATAGTAATTGTCGTCCTATCGATCATATAAGCATAATGTGGCTAATAATATGAGTTAGATTGATAGTAATAAGAGTAATAAGTATAGTAATTGTCGTTCTATCGGTCATATAACCATAATATGGCTAATAATATGAGTTAGATTGATAACAGTGAGTGTAATAAGTATAGTAGTTGTCGTTATATCAATCATATAAGCATAATATGGCTAATAATATGAGTCAGATTGATAATAATAAGAGTAATGAGTATAGTAATTGTCGTCCTATCGATCATATAAGCATAATATGGCTAATAATATGAGTTAGATTGATAATAATAAGAGTAATAAGCAGAGTAATTGTCGTTCTATCGGTCATATAACCATAATATGGCTAATAATATGAGTTAGATTGATTATAATGAAAGTAATAAGTATAGTAATTGTCGTTCTATCGATCATATAAGCATAATATGGCTAATAATATGAGTCAGGTTCATAATAATAAGAGTAATGTGTATAGTAATTGTCGTTCTATCGATCATATGAGCATAATATGGCTAATAATATGAGTTAGATTGATAATAATAAGAGTCATAAGTATATTAATTGTCGTTCTATCGGTCATATAACCATAATATGGCTAATAATATGAGTTAGATTGATTACAGTGAGTGTAATAAGTATAGTAATTGACGTTATATCGATCATATAAGCATAATATGGCTAATAATATGAGTTAGATTGATAATAATAAGAGTAATGAGTATAGTAATTGTCATCCTATCGATCATATAAGCATAATATGGCTAATAATATGAGTTAGATTGATAATAATAAGAGTAATGAGTATAGTAATTGTCATCCTATCGAACATATAAGTATAATGTGGCTAATAATATGAGTTAGATTGATAAGAATAAGAGTAATAAGTATAGTAATTGGCGTTCTATCGGTCATATAACCATAATATGGCTAATAATATGAGTTAGATTGATAATAATAAGAGTAATGAGTATATTAATTGTCGTTCTATCGGTCATATAACCATAATATGGCTAATAATATGAGTTAGATTGATAACAGTGAGTGTAATAAGTATAGTAATTGACGTTATATCGATCATATGACCATAATATGACTAATAATATGAGTTAGATTGATAATAATAAGAGTAATGAGTATAGTATTTGTCGTCCTATCGATCATATAAGCATAATATGGCTAATAATATGAGTTAGATTGATAATAATAAGAGTAATGAGTATAGTAATTGTCATCCTATCGATGATATAAGTATAATATGGCTAATAATATGAGTTAGACTGATAATAATAAGAGTAATGAGTATAGTAATTGCCGTCCCTTGATCATATAAGCATAAAATGGCTAATAATATGAGTTAGATTGATAATAATAAGAGTAATAAGCATAGTAATTGTCGTTCTATCGGTCATATAACCATAATATGGCTAATAATATGAGTTAGATTGATAACAGTGAGTGTAATAAGTATAGTAATTGTCGTTATATCGATCATACAAGCATAATATGCCCAATAATATGAGTTAGATTGATAATAATAAGAGTAATGAGTATAGTAATTGTCGTCCTATCGATCATATAAGCATAATATGGCTAATAATATGAGTTATATTGATAATAATAAGAGTAATGAGTATAGTAATTGTCGTCCTATCGATCATATAAGCATAATATGGCTAATAATATGAGTTGGATTGATAATAATAAGAGTAATGAGTATAGTAATTGTCATCCTATCGATCATATAAGTATAATATGGCTAATAATATGAGTTAGATTGATAAGAATAAGAGTAATGAGTATAGTAATTGTCGTCCTATCGATCATATAAGCATAATATGGCTAATAATATGAGTTAGATTGACAATAATAAGAGTAATAAGTATAGTAATTGTCGTTCTATCAGTCATATAACCATAATATGGCTAATAATATGAGTTAGATTGATAATAATAATAGTAATGAGTACAGTAATTGTCGTCCTATCGATCATATAAGCATAATATGGCTAATAATATAAGTTAGATTGATAATAATAAGAGTAATAAGTATAGTAATTGTCGTTCTATCGGTCATATAACCATAATATGGCTAATAATATGAGTTAGATTGATAACAGTGAGTGTAATAAGTATAGTAATTGTCGTTCTATCGGTCATATAACCTTAATATGGCTAATAATATGAGTTAGTTAGATAACAGTGAGTGTTATAAGTATAGTAATTGTCGTTATATCGATCATATAAGCATAATATGGCTAATAATATGAGTTAGATTGATAATAATAAGAGTAATGAGTATAGTAATTGTCATCCTATCGAACATATAAGTATAATATGGCTAATAATATGAGTTAGATTGATAAGAATAAGAGTAATAAGTATAGTAATTGGCGTTCTATCGGTCATATAACCATAATATGGCTAATAATATGAGTTAGATTGATAATAATAAGAGTAATGAGTATATTAATTGTCGTTCTATCGGTCATATAACCATAATATGGCTAATAATATGAGTTAGATTGATAACAGTGAGTGTAATAAGTATAGTAATTGACGTTATATCGATCATATGACCATAATATGACTAATAATATGAGTTAGATTGATAATAATAAGAGTAATGAGTATAGTATTTGTCGTCCTATCGATCATATAAGCATAATATGGCTAATAATATGAGTTAGATTGATAATAATAAGAGTAATGAGTATAGTAATTGTCATCCTATCGATGATATAAGTATAATATGGCTAATAATATGAGTTAGACTGATAATAATAAGAGTAATGAGTATAGTAATTGCCGTCCCTTGATCATATAAGCATAAAATGGCTAATAATATGAGTTAGATTGATAATAATAAGAGTAATAAGCATAGTAATTGTCGTTCTATCGGTCATATAACCATAATATGGCTAATAATATGAGTTAGATTGATAACAGTGAGTGTAATAAGTATAGTAATTGTCGTTATATCGATCATACAAGCATAATATGCCCAATAATATGAGTTAGATTGATAATAATAAGAGTAATGAGTATAGTAATTGTCGTCCTATCGATCATATAAGCATAATATGGCTAATAATATGAGTTATATTGATAATAATAAGAGTAATGAGTATAGTAATTGTCGTCCTATCGATCATATAAGCATAATATGGCTAATAATATGAGTTGGATTGATAATAATAAGAGTAATGAGTATAGTAATTGTCATCCTATCGATCATATAAGTATAATATGGCTAATAATATGAGTTAGATTGATAAGAATAAGAGTAATGAGTATAGTAATTGTCGTCCTATCGATCATATAAGCATAATATGGCTAATAATATGAGTTAGATTGACAATAATAAGAGTAATAAGTATAGTAATTGTCGTTCTATCAGTCATATAACCATAATATGGCTAATAATATGAGTTAGATTGATAATAATAATAGTAATGAGTACAGTAATTGTCGTCCTATCGATCATATAAGCATAATATGGCTAATAATATAAGTTAGATTGATAATAATAAGAGTAATAAGTATAGTAATTGTCGTTCTATCGGTCATATAACCATAATATGGCTAATAATATGAGTTAGATTGATAACAGTGAGTGTAATAAGTATAGTAATTGTCGTTCTATCGGTCATATAACCTTAATATGGCTAATAATATGAGTTAGTTAGATAACAGTGAGTGTTATAAGTATAGTAATTGTCGTTATATCGATCATATAAGCATAATATGGCTAATAATATGAGTTAGATTGATAATAATAAGAGTAATGAGTATAGTAATTGTCGTCCTATCGATCATATAAGCATAATATGGCAAATAATATGAGCTAGATTGATAATAATAAGAGTAATGAGTATAGTAATTGTCATCCTATCGATGATATAAGTATAATATGGCTAATAATATGAGTTATATTGATAATAATAAGAGTAATGAGTATAGTAATTGTCGTCCTATCGATCATATAAGCATAATATGGCTAATAATATGAGTTAGATTGATAATAATAAGAGTAATAAGTATAGTAATTGTCGTTCTATCGATCATATCTGCATAATATGGTTAATAATATGAGTTAGATTGATAATAGTGAGTGTAATAAGCATAGTAATTGTCGTTCTATCGATCATATAAGCATAATATGGCTAATAATATGAGTTAGATTGATAATAATAAGAGTAATAAGTATATTAATTGTCGTTCTATCGGTCATATAACCATAATATGGCTAATAATATGAGTTAGATTGATAATAATAAGAGTAATGAGTATAGTAATTGTCATCCTATCGATCATATAAGTATAATATGGCTAATAATATGAGTTAGATTGATAATAATAAGAGTAATAAGTATAGTAATTGTCGTTCTATCGGTCATATAACCATAATATGGCTAATAATATGAGTTAGATTGATAAGGATAAGAGTAATGAGTATAGTAATTGTCGTCCTATCGATCATATAAGCATAATATGGCTAATAATATGAGTTAGATTGACAATAATATGAGTAATAAGTATAGTAATTGTCGTTCTATCAGTCATATAACCATAATATGGCTAATAATATGAGTTAGATTGATAATAATAAGAGTAATGAGTATAGTAATTGTCATCCTATCGAACATATAAGTATAATATGGCTAATAATATGAGTTAGATTGATAATAATAAGAGTAATAAGTATAGTAATTGTCGTTCTATCGGTCATATAACCATAATATGGCTAATAATATGAGTTAGATTGATAAGGATAAGAGTAATGAGTATAGTAATTGTCGTCCTATCGATCATATAAGCATAATATGGCTAATAATATGAGTCAGATTGATAATAATAAGAGTAATGAGTATAGTAATTGTCGTTCTATCGATCATATAAGCATAATATGGCTAATAATATGAGTTAGATTGATAATAATAAGAGTAAGAAGTATAGTAATTGTCGTCCTATCGATCATATAAGCATAATATGGCTAATAATATGAGTTAGACTGATAATAATAAGAGTAATGAGTATAGTAATTGCCGTCCCTTGATCATATAAGCATAAAATGGCTAATAATATGAGTTAGATTGATAATAATAAGAGTAATAAGCATAGTAATTGTCGTTCTATCGGTCATATAACCATAATATGGCTAATAATATGAGTTAGATTGATAACAGTGAGTGTAATAAGTATAGTAATTGTCGTTATATCGATCATACAAGCATAATATGCCCAATAATATGAGTTAGATTGATAATAATAAGAGTAATGAGTATAGTAATTGTCGTCCTATCGATCATATAAGCATAATATGGCTAATAATATGAGTTATATTGATAATAATAAGAGTAATGAGTATAGTAATTGTCGTCCTATCGATCATATAAGCATAATATGGCTAATAATATGAGTTGGATTGATAATAATAAGAGTAATGAGTATAGTAATTGTCATCCTATCGATCATATAAGTATAATATGGCTAATAATATGAGTTAGATTGATTATAATGAGAGTAATAAGTATAGTAATTGTCGTTCTATCGATCATATAAGCATAATATGGCTAATAATATGAGTCAGATTGATAATAATAAGAGTAATGAGTATAGTAATTGTCGTTCTATCGATCATATAAGCATAATATGGCTAATAATATGAGTTAGATTGATAATAATAAGAGTAAGAAGTATAGTAATTGTCGTCCTATCGATCATATAAGCATAATATGGCTAATAATATGAGTTAGACTGATAATAATAAGAGTAATGAGTATAGTAATTGCCGTCCCTTGATCATATAAGCATAAAATGGCTAATAATATGAGTTAGATTGATAATAATAAGAGTAATAAGCATAGTAATTGTCGTTCTATCGGTCATATAACCATAATATGGCTAATAATATGAGTTAGATTGATAACAGTGAGTGTAATAAGTATAGTAATTGTCGTTATATCGATCATACAAGCATAATATGCCCAATAATATGAGTTAGATTGATAATAATAAGAGTAATGAGTATAGTAATTGTCGTCCTATCGATCATATAAGCATAATATGGCTAATAATATGAGTTATATTGATAATAATAAGAGTAATGAGTATAGTAATTGTCGTCCTATCGATCATATAAGCATAATATGGCTAATAATATGAGTTGGATTGATAATAATAAGAGTAATGAGTATAGTAATTGTCATCCTATCGATCATATAAGTATAATATGGCTAATAATATGAGTTAGATTGATAAGAATAAGAGTAATGAGTATAGTAATTGTCGTCCTATCGATCATATAAGCATAATATGGCTAATAATATGAGTTAGATTGACAATAATAAGAGTAATAAGTATAGTAATTGTCGTTCTATCAGTCATATAACCATAATATGGCTAATAATATGAGTTAGATTGATAATAATAATAGTAATGAGTATAGTAATTGTCGTCCTATCGATCATATAAGCATAATATGGCTAATAATATAAGTTAGATTGATAATAATAAGAGTAATAAGTATAGTAATTGTCGTTCTATCGGTCATATAACCATAATATGGCTAATAATATGAGTTAGATTGATAACAGTGAGTGTAATAAGTATAGTAATTGTCGTTCTATCGGTCATATAACCTTAATATGGCTAATAATATGAGTTAGTTAGATAACAGTGAGTGTTATAAGTATAGTAATTGTCGTTATATCGATCATATAAGCATAATATGGCTAATAATATGAGTTAGATTGATAATAATAAGAGTAATGAGTATAGTAATTGTCGTCCTATCGATCATATAAGCATAATATGGCAAATAATATGAGTTAGATTGATAATAATAAGAGTAATGAGTATAGTAATTGTCATCCTATCGATGATATAAGTATAATATGGCTAATAATATGAGTTATATTGATAATAATAAGAGTAATGAGTATAGTAATTGTCGTCCTATCGATCATATAAGCATAATATGGCTAATAATATGAGTTAGATTGATAATAATAAGAGTAATAAGTATAGTAATTGTCGTTCTATCGATCATATCTGCATAATATGGTTAATAATATGAGTTAGATTGATAATAGTGAGTGTAATAAGCATAGTAATTGTCGTTCTATCGATCATATAAGCATAATATGGCTAATAATATGAGTTAGATTGATAATAATAAGAGTAATAAGTATATTAATTGTCGTTCTATCGGTCATATAACCATAATATGGCTAATAATATGAGTTAGATTGATAACAGTGAGTGTAATAAGTATAGTAATTGACGTTATATCGATCATATAAGCATAATATGGCTAATAATATGAGTTAGATTGATAATAATAAGAGTAATGAGTGTAGTAATTGTCGTCCTATCGATCATGTAAGCGTAATATGGCTAATAATATGAGTTAGATTGATAATAATAAGAGTAATGAGTATAGTAATTGTCATCCTATCGATCATATAAGTATAATATGGCTAATAATGTGAGTTAGATTGATAAGAATAAGAGTAATAAGTATAGTAATTGTCGTTCTATCGATCACATCTGCATAATATGGTTAATAATATGAGTTAGATTGGTAATAGTGAGTGTAATAAGCATAGTAATTGTCGTTCTATCGATCATATAAGCATAATATGGCTAAGAATATGAGTTAGATTGATAATAATAAGAGTAATGAGTATAGTAATTGTCGTTCTATCGATCATATAAGCATAATATGGCTAATAATATGAGTTAGATTGATAATAATAAGAGTAATGAGTACAGTAATTGTCGTCCTACCGATCATATAAGCATAATATGGCTAATAATATGAGTTAGATTGATAATAATAAGAGTAATGAGTATAGTAATTGTCATCCTATCGATGATATAAGTATAATATGGCTAATAATATGAGTTAGATTGATAATAATAAGAGTAATGAGTATAGTAATTGTCGTCCTATCGATCATATAAGCATAATATGGCAAATAATATGAGTTAGATTGATAATAATAAGAGTAATAAGTATAGTAATTGTCGTTCTATCGATCATATCTGCATAATATGGTTAATAATATGAGTTAGATTGATAATAGTGAGTGTAATAAGCATAGTAATTGTCGTTCTATCGATCATATAAGCATAATATGGCTAATAATATGAGTTAGATTGATAATAATAAGAGTAATAAGTATATTAATTGTCGTTCTATCGGTCATATAACCATAATATGGCTAATAATATGAGTTAGATTGATAACAGTGAGTGTAATAAGTATAGTAATTGACGTTATATCGATCATATAAGCATAATATGGCTAATAATATGAGTTAGATTGATAATAATAAGAGTAATGAGTATAGTAATTGTCGTCCTATCGATCATGTAAGCGTAATATGGCTAATAATATGAGTTAGATTGATAATAATAAGAGTAATGAGTATAGTAATTGTCGTCCTATCGATCATATAAGCATAATGTGGCTAATAATATGAGTTAGATTGATAGTAATAAGAGTAATAAGTATAGTAATTGTCGTTCTATCGGTCATATAACCATAATATGGCTAATAATATGAGTTAGATTGATAACAGTGAGTGTAATAAGTATAGTAGTTGTCGTTATATCAATCATATAAGCATAATATGGCTAATAATATGAGTCAGATTGATAATAATAAGAGTAATGAGTATAGTAATTGTCGTCCTATCGATCATATAAGCATAATATGGCTAATAATATGAGTTAGATTGATAATAATAAGAGTAATAAGCAGAGTAATTGTCGTTCTATCGGTCATATAACCATAATATGGCTAATAATATGAGTTAGATTGATTATAATGAAAGTAATAAGTATAGTAATTGTCGTTCTATCGATCATATAAGCATAATATGGCTAATAATATGAGTCAGGTTCATAATAATAAGAGTAATGTGTATAGTAATTGTCGTTCTATCGATCATATGAGCATAATATGGCTAATAATATGAGTTAGATTGATAATAATAAGAGTCATAAGTATATTAATTGTCGTTCTATCGGTCATATAACCATAATATGGCTAATAATATGAGTTAGATTGATTACAGTGAGTGTAATAAGTATAGTAATTGACGTTATATCGATCATATAAGCATAATATGGCTAATAATATGAGTTAGATTGATAATAATAAGAGTAATGAGTATAGTAATTGTCATCCTATCGATCATATAAGCATAATATGGCTAATAATATGAGTTAGATTGATAATAATAAGAGTAATGAGTATAGTAATTGTCATCCTATCGAACATATAAGTATAATGTGGCTAATAATATGAGTTAGATTGATAAGAATAAGAGTAATAAGTATAGTAATTGGCGTTCTATCGGTCATATAACCATAATATGGCTAATAATATGAGTTAGATTGATAATAATAAGAGTAATGAGTATATTAATTGTCGTTCTATCGGTCATATAACCATAATATGGCTAATAATATGAGTTAGATTGATAACAGTGAGTGTAATAAGTATAGTAATTGACGTTATATCGATCATATGACCATAATATGACTAATAATATGAGTTAGATTGATAATAATAAGAGTAATGAGTATAGTATTTGTCGTCCTATCGATCATATAAGCATAATATGGCTAATAATATGAGTTAGATTGATAATAATAAGAGTAATGAGTATAGTAATTGTCATCCTATCGATGATATAAGTATAATATGGCTAATAATATGAGTTAGACTGATAATAATAAGAGTAATGAGTATAGTAATTGCCGTCCCTTGATCATATAAGCATAAAATGGCTAATAATATGAGTTAGATTGATAATAATAAGAGTAATAAGCATAGTAATTGTCGTTCTATCGGTCATATAACCATAATATGGCTAATAATATGAGTTAGATTGATAACAGTGAGTGTAATAAGTATAGTAATTGTCGTTATATCGATCATACAAGCATAATATGCCCAATAATATGAGTTAGATTGATAATAATAAGAGTAATGAGTATAGTAATTGTCGTCCTATCGATCATATAAGCATAATATGGCTAATAATATGAGTTATATTGATAATAATAAGAGTAATGAGTATAGTAATTGTCGTCCTATCGATCATATAAGCATAATATGGCTAATAATATGAGTTGGATTGATAATAATAAGAGTAATGAGTATAGTAATTGTCATCCTATCGATCATATAAGTATAATATGGCTAATAATATGAGTTAGATTGATAAGAATAAGAGTAATGAGTATAGTAATTGTCGTCCTATCGATCATATAAGCATAATATGGCTAATAATATGAGTTAGATTGACAATAATAAGAGTAATAAGTATAGTAATTGTCGTTCTATCAGTCATATAACCATAATATGGCTAATAATATGAGTTAGATTGATAATAATAATAGTAATGAGTACAGTAATTGTCGTCCTATCGATCATATAAGCATAATATGGCTAATAATATAAGTTAGATTGATAATAATAAGAGTAATAAGTATAGTAATTGTCGTTCTATCGGTCATATAACCATAATATGGCTAATAATATGAGTTAGATTGATAACAGTGAGTGTAATAAGTATAGTAATTGTCGTTCTATCGGTCATATAACCTTAATATGGCTAATAATATGAGTTAGTTAGATAACAGTGAGTGTTATAAGTATAGTAATTGTCGTTATATCGATCATATAAGCATAATATGGCTAATAATATGAGTTAGATTGATAATAATAAGAGTAATGAGTATAGTAATTGTCATCCTATCGAACATATAAGTATAATATGGCTAATAATATGAGTTAGATTGATAAGAATAAGAGTAATAAGTATAGTAATTGGCGTTCTATCGGTCATATAACCATAATATGGCTAATAATATGAGTTAGATTGATAATAATAAGAGTAATGAGTATATTAATTGTCGTTCTATCGGTCATATAACCATAATATGGCTAATAATATGAGTTAGATTGATAACAGTGAGTGTAATAAGTATAGTAATTGACGTTATATCGATCATATGACCATAATATGACTAATAATATGAGTTAGATTGATAATAATAAGAGTAATGAGTATAGTATTTGTCGTCCTATCGATCATATAAGCATAATATGGCTAATAATATGAGTTAGATTGATAATAATAAGAGTAATGAGTATAGTAATTGTCATCCTATCGATGATATAAGTATAATATGGCTAATAATATGAGTTAGACTGATAATAATAAGAGTAATGAGTATAGTAATTGCCGTCCCTTGATCATATAAGCATAAAATGGCTAATAATATGAGTTAGATTGATAATAATAAGAGTAATAAGCATAGTAATTGTCGTTCTATCGGTCATATAACCATAATATGGCTAATAATATGAGTTAGATTGATAACAGTGAGTGTAATAAGTATAGTAATTGTCGTTATATCGATCATACAAGCATAATATGCCCAATAATATGAGTTAGATTGATAATAATAAGAGTAATGAGTATAGTAATTGTCGTCCTATCGATCATATAAGCATAATATGGCTAATAATATGAGTTATATTGATAATAATAAGAGTAATGAGTATAGTAATTGTCGTCCTATCGATCATATAAGCATAATATGGCTAATAATATGAGTTGGATTGATAATAATAAGAGTAATGAGTATAGTAATTGTCATCCTATCGATCATATAAGTATAATATGGCTAATAATATGAGTTAGATTGATAAGAATAAGAGTAATGAGTATAGTAATTGTCGTCCTATCGATCATATAAGCATAATATGGCTAATAATATGAGTTAGATTGACAATAATAAGAGTAATAAGTATAGTAATTGTCGTTCTATCAGTCATATAACCATAATATGGCTAATAATATGAGTTAGATTGATAATAATAATAGTAATGAGTACAGTAATTGTCGTCCTATCGATCATATAAGCATAATATGGCTAATAATATAAGTTAGATTGATAATAATAAGAGTAATAAGTATAGTAATTGTCGTTCTATCGGTCATATAACCATAATATGGCTAATAATATGAGTTAGATTGATAACAGTGAGTGTAATAAGTATAGTAATTGTCGTTCTATCGGTCATATAACCTTAATATGGCTAATAATATGAGTTAGTTAGATAACAGTGAGTGTTATAAGTATAGTAATTGTCGTTATATCGATCATATAAGCATAATATGGCTAATAATATGAGTTAGATTGATAATAATAAGAGTAATGAGTATAGTAATTGTCGTCCTATCGATCATATAAGCATAATATGGCAAATAATATGAGCTAGATTGATAATAATAAGAGTAATGAGTATAGTAATTGTCATCCTATCGATGATATAAGTATAATATGGCTAATAATATGAGTTATATTGATAATAATAAGAGTAATGAGTATAGTAATTGTCGTCCTATCGATCATATAAGCATAATATGGCTAATAATATGAGTTAGATTGATAATAATAAGAGTAATAAGTATAGTAATTGTCGTTCTATCGATCATATCTGCATAATATGGTTAATAATATGAGTTAGATTGATAATAGTGAGTGTAATAAGCATAGTAATTGTCGTTCTATCGATCATATAAGCATAATATGGCTAATAATATGAGTTAGATTGATAATAATAAGAGTAATAAGTATATTAATTGTCGTTCTATCGGTCATATAATCATAATATGGCTAATAATATGAGTTAGATTGATAACAGTGAGTGTAATAAGTATAGTAATTGACGTTATATCGATCATATAAGCATAATATGGCTAATAATATGAGTTAGATTGATAATAATAAGAGTAATGAGTATAGTAATTGTCGTCCTATCGATCATGTAAGCGTAATATGGCTAATAATATGAGTTAGATTGATAATAATAAGAGTAATGAGTATAGTAATTGTCATCCTATCGATCATATAAGTATAATATGGCTAATAATGTGATTTAGATTGATAAGAATAAGAGTAATAAGTATAGTAATTGTCGTTCTATCGATAACATCTGCATAATATGGTTAATAATATGAGTTAGATTGGTAATAGTGAGTGTAATAAGCATAGTAATTGTCGTTCTATCGATCATATAAGCATAATATGGCTAAGAATATGAGTTAGATTGATAATAATAAGAGTAATGAGTATAGTAATTGTCGTTCTATCGATCATATAAGCATAATATGGCTAATAATATGAGTTAGATTGATAATAATAAGAGTAATGAGTACAGTAATTGTCGTCCTATCGATCATATAAGCATAATATGGCTAATAATATGAGTTAGATTGATAATAATAAGAGTAATGAGTATAGTAATTGTCATCCTATCGATGATATAAGTATAATATGGCTAATAATATGAGTTAGATTGATAATAATAAGAGTAATGAGTATAGTAATTGTCGTCCTATCGATCATATAAGCATAATATGGCAAATAATATGAGTTAGATTGATAATAATAAGAGTAATAAGTATAGTAATTGTCGTTCTATCGATCATATCTGCATAATATGGTTAATAATATGAGTTAGATTGATAATAGTGAGTGTAATAAGCATAGTAATTGTCGTTCTATCGATCATATAAGCATAATATGGCTAATAATATGAGTTAGATTGATAATAATAAGAGTAATAAGTATATTAATTGTCGTTCTATCGGTCATATAACCATAATATGGCTAATAATATGAGTTAGATTGATAACAGTGAGTGTAATAAGTATAGTAATTGACGTTATATCGATCATATAAGCATAATATGGCTAATAATATGAGTTAGATTGATAATAATAAGAGTAATGAGTATAGTAATTGTCGTCCTATCGATCATGTAAGCGTAATATGGCTAATAATATGAGTTAGATTGATAATAATAAGAGTAATGAGTATAGTAATTGTCGTCCTATCGATCATATAAGCATAATGTGGCTAATAATATGAGTTAGATTGATAGTAATAAGAGTAATAAGTATAGTAATTGTCGTTCTATCGGTCATATAACCATAATATGGCTAATAATATGAGTTAGATTGATAACAGTGAGTGTAATAAGTATAGTAGTTGTCGTTATATCAATCATATAAGCATAATATGGCTAATAATATGAGTCAGATTGATAATAATAAGAGTAATGAGTATAGTAATTGTCGTCCTATCGATCATATAAGCATAATATGGCTAATAATATGAGTTAGATTGATAATAATAAGAGTCATAAGTATAGTAATTGTCGTTCTATCGGTCATATAACCATAATATGGCTAATAATATGAGTTAGATTGATAACAGTGAGTGTAATAAGTATAGTAGTTGTCGTTATATCAATCATATAAGCATAATATGGCTAATAATATGAGTCAGATTCATAATAATAAGAGTAATGTGTATAGTAATTGTCGTTCTATCGATCATATAAGCATAATATGGCTAATAATATGAGTTAGATTGATAATAATAAGAGTCATAAGTATATTAATTGTCGTTCTATCGGTCATATAACCATAATATAGCTAATAATATGAGTTAGATTGATTACAGTGAGTGTAATAAGTATAGTAATTGACGTTATATCGATCATATAAGCATAATATGGCTAATAATATGAGTTAGATTGATAATAATAAGAGTAATGAGTATAGTAATTGTCATCCTATCGATCATATAAGCATAATATGGCTAATAATATGAGTTAGATTGATAATAATAAGAGTAATGAGTATAGTAATTGTCATCCTATCGAACATATAAGTATAATATGGCTAATAATATGAGTTAGATTGATAAGAATAAGAGTAATAAGTATAGTAATTGGCGTTCTATCGGTCATATAACCATAATATGGCTAATAATATGAGTTAGATTGATAATAATAAGAGTAATGAGTATATTAATTGTCGTTCTATCGGTCATATAACCATAATATGGCTAATAATATGAGTTAGATTGATAACAGTGAGTGTAATAAGTATAGTAATTGACGTTATATCGATCATATGACCATAATATGGCTAATAATATGAGTTAGATTGATAATAATAAGAGTAATGAGTATAGTATTTGTCGTCCTATCGATCATATAAGCATAATATGGCTAATAATATGAGTTAGATTGATAATAATAAGAGTAATGAGTATAGTAATTGTCATCCTATCGATGATATAAGTATAATATGGCTAATAATATGAGTTATATTGATAATAATAAGAGTAATGAGTATAGTAATTGTCGTCCTATCGATCATATAAGCATAATATGGCTAATAATATGAGTTAGATCGATAATAATAAGAGTAATAAGTATAGTAATTGTCGTTCTATCGGTCATATAACCATAATATGGCTAATAATATGAGTTAGATTGATAACAGTGAGTGCAATAAGTATAGTAATTGACGTTATATCGATCATATAAGCATAATATGGCTAATAATATGAGTTAGATTGATAATAATAAGAGTAATGAGTATAGTAATTGTCGTCCTATCGATCATGTAAGCGTAATATGGCTAATAATATGAGTTAGATTGATAATAATAAGAGTAATGAGTATAGTAATTGTCATCCTATCGATCATATAAGTATAATATGGCCAATAATGTGATTTAGATTGATAAGAATAAGAGTAATAAGTATAGTAATTGTCGTTCTATCGATCACATCTGCATAATATGGTTAATAATATGAGTTAGATTGGTAATAGTGAGTGTAATAAGCATAGTAATTGTCGTTCTATCGATCATATAAGCATAATATGGCTAAGAATATGAGTTAGATTGATAATAATAAGAGTAATGAGTATAGTAATTGTCGTTCTATCGATCATATAAGCATAATATGGCTAATAATATGAGTTAGATTGATAATAATAAGAGTAATGAGTACAGTAATTGTCGTCCTATCGATCATATAAGCATAATATGGCTAATAATATGAGTTAGATTGATAATAATAAGAGTAATGAGTATAGTAATTGTCATCCTATCGATGATATAAGTATAATATGGCTAATAATATGAGTTAGATTGATAATAATAAGAGTAATGAGTATAGTAATTGTCGTCCTATCGATCATATAAGCATAATATGGCAAATAATATGAGTTAGATTGATAATAATAAGAGTAATAAGTATAGTAATTGTCGTTCTATCGATCATATCTGCATAATATGGTTAATAATATGAGTTAGATTGATAATAGTGAGTGTAATAAGCATAGTAATTGTCGTTCTATCGATCATATAAGCATAATATGGCTAATAATATGAGTTAGATTGATAATAATAAGAGTAATAAGTATATTAATTGTCGTTCTATCGGTCATATAACCATAATATGGCTAATAATATGAGTTAGATTGATAACAGTGAGTGTAATAAGTATAGTAATTGACGTTATATCGATCATATAAGCATAATATGGCTAATAATATGAGTTAGATTGATAATAATAAGAGTAATGAGTATAGTAATTGTCGTCCTATCGATCATGTAAGCGTAATATGGCTAATAATATGAGTTAGATTGATAATAATAAGAGTAATGAGTATAGTAATTGTCGTCCTATCGATCATATAAGCATAATGTGGCTAATAATATGAGTTAGATTGATAGTAATAAGAGTAATAAGTATAGTAATTGTCGTTCTATCGGTCATTTAACCATAATGTGGCTAATAATATGAGTTAGATTGATAACAGTGAGTGTAATAAGTATAGTAATTGACGTTATATCGATCATATAAGCATAATATGGCTAATAATATGAGTTAGATCGATAATAATAAGAGTAATAAGTATAGTAATTGTCGTTCTATCGGTCATATAACCATAATATGGCTAATAATATGAGTTAGATTGATAACAGTGAGTGTAATAAGTATAGTAATTGACGTTATATCGATCATATAAGCATAATATGGCTAATAATATGAGTTAGATTGATAATAATAAGAGTAATGAGTATAGTAATTGTCGTCCTATCGATCATATAAGCATAATATGGCTAATAATATGAGTTAGATTGATAATAATAAGAGTAATGAGTATAGTAATTGTCGTCCTATCGATCATATAAGCATAATATGGCTAATAATATGAGTTAGATTGATAATAATAAGAGTAATAAGCATAGTAATTGTCGTTCTATCGGTCATATAACCATAATATGGCTAATAATATGAGTTAGATTGATTATAATGAGAGTAATAAGTATAGTAATTGTCGTCCTATCGATCATATAAGCATAATATGGCTAATAATATGAGTTAGATTGATAATAATAAGAGTAATGAGTACAGTAATTGTCGTCCTATCGATCATATAAGCATAATATGGCTAATAATATGAGTTAGATTGATAATAATAAGAGTAATGAGTATAGTAATTGTCATCCTATCGATCATATAAGTATAATATGGCTAATAATATGAGTTAGATTGATAATAATAAGAGTAATGAGTATAGTAATTGTCGTCCTATCGATCATATAAGCATAATATGGCAAATAATATGAGTTAGATTGATAATAATAAGAGTAATAAGTATAGTAATTGTCGTTCTATCGATCATATCTGCATAATATGGTTAATAATATGAGTTAGATTGATAATAGTGAGTGTAATAAGCATAGTAATTGTCGTTCTATCGATCATATAAGCATAATATGGCTAATAATATGAGTTAGATTGATAATAATAAGAGTAATAAGTATATTAATTGTCGTTCTATCGGTCATATAACCATAATATGGCTAATAATATGAGTTAGATTGATAATAATAAGAGTAATGAGTATAGTAATTGTCGTTCTATCGATCATATAAGCATAATATGGCTAATAATATGAGTTAGATTGATAATAATAAGAGTAATGAGTATAGTAATTGTCATCCTATCGATGATATAAGTATAATATGGCTAATAATATGAGTTAGATTGATAATAATAAGAGTAATGAGTATAGTAATTGTCGTCCTATCGATCATATAAGCATAATATGGCTAATAATGTGAGTTAGATTGATAAGAATAAGAGTAATAAGTATAGTAATTGTCGTTCTATCGATCACATCTGCATAATATGGTTAATAATATGAGTTAGATTGGTAATAGTGAGTGTAATAAGCATAGTAATTGTCGTTCTATCGATCATATAAGCATAATATGGCTAAGAATATGAGTTAGATTGATAATAATAAGAGTAATGAGTATAGTAATTGTCGTTCTATCGATCATATAAGCATAATATGGCTAATAATATGAGTTAGATTGATAATAATAAGAGTAATGAGTACAGTAATTGTCGTCCTATCGATCATATAAGCATAATATGGCTAATAATATGAGTTAGATTGATAATAATAAGAGTAATGAGTATAGTAATTGTCATCCTATCGATGATATAAGTATAATATGGCTAATAATATGAGTTAGATTGATAATAATAAGAGTAATGAGTATAGTAATTGTCGTCCTATCGATCATATAAGCATAATATGGCAAATAATATGAGTTAGATTGATAATAATAAGAGTAATAAGTATAGTAATTGTCGTTCTATCGATCATATCTGCATAATATGGTTAATAATATGAGTTAGATTGATAATAGTGAGTGTAATAAGCATAGTAATTGTCGTTCTATCAGTCATATAACCATAATATGGCTAATAATATGAGTTAGATTGATAATAATAAGAGTAATGAGTATATTAATTGTCGTTCTATCGGTCATATAACCATAATATGGCTAATAATATGAGTTAGATTGATAACAGTGAGTGTAATAAGTATAGTAATTGACGTTATGTCGATCATATAAGCATAATATGGCTAATAATATGAGTTAGATTGATAAGAATAAGAGTAATAAGTATAGTAATTGGCGTTCTATCGGTCATATAACCATAATATGGCTAATAATATGAGTTAGATTGATAACAGTGAGTGCAATAAGTATAGTAATTGACGTTATATCGATCATATAAGCATAATATGGCTAATAATATGAGTTAGATTGATAATAATAAGAGTAATGAGTATAGTAATTGTCGTCCTATCGATCATGTAAGCGTAATATGGCTAATAATATGAGTTAGATTGATAATAATAAGAGTAATGAGTATAGTAATTGTCATCCTATCGATCATATAAGTATAATATGGCCAATAATGTGATTTAGATTGATAAGAATAAGAGTAATAAGTATAGTAATTGTCGTTCTATCGATCACATCTGCATAATATGGTTAATAATATGAGTTAGATTGGTAATAGTGAGTGTAATAAGCATAGTAATTGTCGTTCTATCGATCATATAAGCATAATATGGCTAAGAATATGAGTTAGATTGATAATAATAAGAGTAATGAGTATAGTAATTGTCGTTCTATCGATCATATAAGCATAATATGGCTAATAATATGAGTTAGATTGATAATAATAAGAGTAATGAGTACAGTAATTGTCGTCCTATCGATCATATAAGCATAATATGGCTAATAATATGAGTTAGATTGATAATAATAAGAGTAATGAGTATAGTAATTGTCATCCTATCGATGATATAAGTATAATATGGCTAATAATATGAGTTAGATTGATAATAATAAGAGTAATGAGTATAGTAATTGTCGTCCTATCGATCATATAAGCATAATATGGCAAATAATATGAGTTAGATTGATAATAATAAGAGTAATAAGTATAGTAATTGTCGTTCTATCGATCATATCTGCATAATATGGTTAATAATATGAGTTAGATTGATAATAGTGAGTGTAATAAGCATAGTAATTGTCGTTCTATCGATCATATAAGCATAATATGGCTAATAATATGAGTTAGATTGATAATAATAAGAGTAATAAGTATATTAATTGTCGTTCTATCGGTCATATAACCATAATATGGCTAATAATATGAGTTAGATTGATAACAGTGAGTGTAATAAGTATAGTAATTGACGTTATATCGATCATATAAGCATAATATGGCTAATAATATGAGTTAGATTGATAATAATAAGAGTAATGAGTATAGTAATTGTCGTCCTATCGATCATGTAAGCGTAATATGGCTAATAATATGAGTTAGATTGATAATAATAAGAGTAATGAGTATAGTAATTGTCGTCCTATCGATCATATAAGCATAATGTGGCTAATAATATGAGTTAGATTGATAGTAATAAGAGTAATAAGTATAGTAATTGTCGTTCTATCGGTCATTTAACCATAATGTGGCTAATAATATGAGTTAGATTGATAACAGTGAGTGTAATAAGTATAGTAATTGACGTTATATCGATCATATAAGCATAATATGGCTAATAATATGAGTTAGATCGATAATAATAAGAGTAATAAGTATAGTAATTGTCGTTCTATCGGTCATATAACCATAATATGGCTAATAATATGAGTTAGATTGATAACAGTGAGTGTAATAAGTATAGTAATTGACGTTATATCGATCATATAAGCATAATATGGCTAATAATATGAGTTAGATTGATAATAATAAGAGTAATGAGTATAGTAATTGTCGTCCTATCGATCATATAAGCATAATATGGCTAATAATATGAGTTAGATTGATAATAATAAGAGTAATGAGTATAGTAATTGTCGTCCTATCGATCATAAAAGCATAATATGGCTAATAATATGAGTTAGATTGATAATAATAAGAGTAATAAGCATAGTAATTGTCGTTCTATCGGTCATATAACCATAATATGGCTAATAATATGAGTTAGATTGATTATAATGAGAGTAATAAGTATAGTAATTGTCGTCCTATCGATCATATAAGCATAATATGGCTAATAATATGAGTTAGATTGATAATAATAAGAGTAATGAGTACAGTAATTGTCGTCCTATCGATCATATAAGCATAATATGGCTAATAATATGAGTTAGATTGATAATAATAAGAGTAATGAGTATAGTAATTGTCATCCTATCGATCATATAAGTATAATATGGCTAATAATATGAGTTAGATTGATAATAATAAGAGTAATGAGTATAGTAATTGTCGTCCTATCGATCATATAAGCATAATATGGCAAATAATATGAGTTAGATTGATAATAATAAGAGTAATAAGTATAGTAATTGTCGTTCTATCGATCATATCTGCATAATATGGTTAATAATATGAGTTAGATTGATAATAGTGAGTGTAATAAGCATAGTAATTGTCGTTCTATCGATCATATAAGCATAATATGGCTAATAATATGAGTTAGATTGATAATAATAAGAGTAATAAGTATATTAATTGTCGTTCTATCGGTCATATAACCATAATATGGCTAATAATATGAGTTAGATTGATAATAATAAGAGTAATGAGTATAGTAATTGTCGTTCTATCGATCATATAAGCATAATATGGCTAATAATATGAGTTAGATTGATAATAATAAGAGTAATGAGTATAGTAATTGTCATCCTATCGATGATATAAGTATAATATGGCTAATAATATGAGTTAGATTGATAATAATAAGAGTAATGAGTATAGTAATTGTCGTCCTATCGATCATATAAGCATAATATGGCTAATAATGTGAGTTAGATTGATAAGAATAAGAGTAATAAGTATAGTAATTGTCGTTCTATCGATCACATCTGCATAATATGGTTAATAATATGAGTTAGATTGGTAATAGTGAGTGTAATAAGCATAGTAATTGTCGTTCTATCGATCATATAAGCATAATATGGCTAAGAATATGAGTTAGATTGATAATAATAAGAGTAATGAGTATAGTAATTGTCGTTCTATCGATCATATAAGCATAATATGGCTAATAATATGAGTTAGATTGATAATAATAAGAGTAATGAGTACAGTAATTGTCGTCCTATCGATCATATAAGCATAATATGGCTAATAATATGAGTTAGATTGATAATAATAAGAGTAATGAGTATAGTAATTGTCATCCTATCGATGATATAAGTATAATATGGCTAATAATATGAGTTAGATTGATAATAATAAGAGTAATGAGTATAGTAATTGTCGTCCTATCGATCATATAAGCATAATATGGCAAATAATATGAGTTAGATTGATAATAATAAGAGTAATAAGTATAGTAATTGTCGTTCTATCGATCATATCTGCATAATATGGTTAATAATATGAGTTAGATTGATAATAGTGAGTGTAATAAGCATAGTAATTGTCGTTCTATCAGTCATATAACCATAATATGGCTAATAATATGAGTTAGATTGATAATAATAAGAGTAATGAGTATATTAATTGTCGTTCTATCGGTCATATAACCATAATATGGCTAATAATATGAGTTAGATTGATAACAGTGAGTGTAATAAGTATAGTAATTGACGTTATGTCGATCATATAAGCATAATATGGCTAATAATATGAGTTAGATTGATAAGAATAAGAGTAATAAGTATAGTAATTGGCGTTCTATCGGTCATATAACCATAATATGGCTAATAATATGAGTTAGATTGATAATAATAAGAGTAATGAGTATATTAATTGTCGTTCTATCGGTCATATAACCATAATATGGCTAATAATATGAGTTAGATTGATAACAGTGAGTGTAATAAGTATAGTAATTGACGTTATATCGATCATATGACCATAATATGGCTAATAATATGAGTTAGATTGATAATAATAAGAGTAATGAGTATAGTATTTGTCGTCCTATCGATCATATAAGCATAATATGGCTAATAATATGAGTTAGATTGACAATAATAAGAGTAATAAGTATAGTAATTGTCGTTCTATCAGTCATATAACCATAATATGGCTAATAATATGAGTTAGATTGATAATAATAAGAGTAATGAGTATATTAATTGTCGTTCTATCGGTCATATAACCATAATATGGCTAATAATATGAGTTAGATTGATAACAGTGAGTGTAATAAGTATAGTAATTGACGTTATGTCGATCATATAAGCATAATATGGCTAATAATATGAGTTAGATTGATAATAATAAGAGTAATGAGTATAGTAACTGTCGTCCTATCGATCATATAAGCATAATATGGCTAGTAATATGAGTTAGATTGATAATAATAAGAGTAATAAGTATAGTAATTGTCGTTCCATCGGTCATATAACCATAATATGGCTAATAATATGAGTTAGATTGATAACAGTGAGTGTAATAAGTATAGTAATTGTCCTTATATCGATCATATAAGCATAATATGGTTAATAATATGAGTTAGATTGATAATAATAAGAGTAATGAGTATAGTAATTGTCATACTATCGATCATATAAGCATAATGTGGCTAATAATATGAGTTAGATTGATAAGAATAAGAGTAATAAGTATAGGAATTGTCATCCTATCGATCATATAAGCATAATATGGCTAATAATATGAGTTAGATTGATAAGAATAATAGTAATAAGTATCGTAATTGTCGTTCTATGGATCATATCTGCATAATATGGTTAATAATATGAGTTAGATTGATAATAATAAGAGTAATGAGTATAGTAATTGTCGTCCTATCGATCATATAAGCATAATGTGGCTAATAATATGAGTTAGATTGATAGTAATAAGAGTAATAAGTATAGTAATTGTCGTTCTATCGGTCATATAACCATAATATGGCTAATAATATGAGTTAGATTGATTATAATGAGAGTAATGAGTACAGTAATTGTCGTCCTATCGATCATATAAGCATAATATGGCTAATAATATGAGTTAGATTGATAATAATAAGAGTAATGAGTATAGTAATTGTCGTCCTATCGATCATGTAAGCGTAATATGGCTAATAATATGAGTTAGATTGATAATAATAAGAGTAATGAGTATAGTAATTGTCATCCTATCGATCATATAAGTATAATATGGCTAATAATGTGAGTTAGATTGATAAGAATAAGAGTAATGAGTATAGTAATTGTCGTCCTATCGATCATATAAGTATAATATGGCTAATAATGTGAGTTAGATTGATAAGAATAAGAGTAATGAGTATAGTAATTGTCGTCCTATCGATCATATAAGCATAATATGGCAAATAATATGAGTTAGATTGATAATAGTGAGTGTAATAAGCATAGTAATTGTCGTTCTATCGATCATATAAGCATAATATGGCTAATAATATGAGTTAGATTGATAATAATAAGAGTAATAAGTATATTAATTGTCGTTCTATCGGTCATATAACCATAATATGGCTAATAATATGAGTTAGATTGATAATAATAAGAGTAATGAGTATAGTAATTGTCGTTCTATCGATCATATAAGCATAATATGGCTAATAATATGAGTTAGATTGATAATAATAAGAGTAATGAGTATAGTAATTGTCATCCTATCGATGATATAAGTATAATATGGCTAATAATATGAGTTAGATTGATAATAATAAGAGTAATGAGTATAGTAATTGTCGTCCTATCGATCATATAAGCATAATATGGCTAATAATGTGAGTTAGATTGATAAGAATAAGAGTAATAAGTATAGTAATTGTCGTTCTATCGATCACATCTGCATAATATGGTTAATAATATGAGTTAGATTGGTAATAGTGAGTGTAATAAGCATAGTAATTGTCGTTCTATCGATCATATAAGCATAATATGGCTAAGAATATGAGTTAGATTGATAATAATAAGAGTAATGAGTATAGTAATTGTCGTTCTATCGATCATATAAGCATAATATGGCTAATAATATGAGTTAGATTGATAATAATAAGAGTAATGAGTACAGTAATTGTCGTCCTATCGATCATATAAGCATAATATGGCTAATAATATGAGTTAGATTGATAATAATAAGAGTAATGAGTATAGTAATTGTCATCCTATCGATGATATAAGTATAATATGGCTAATAATATGAGTTAGATTGATAATAATAAGAGTAATGAGTATAGTAATTGTCGTCCTATCGATCATATAAGCATAATATGGCAAATAATATGAGTTAGATTGATAATAATAAGAGTAATAAGTATAGTAATTGTCGTTCTATCGATCATATCTGCATAATATGGTTAATAATATGAGTTAGATTGATAATAGTGAGTGTAATAAGCATAGTAATTGTCGTTCTATCGATCATATAAGCATAATATGGCTAATAATATGAGTTAGATTGATAATAATAAGAGTAATAAGTATATTAATTGTCGTTCTATCGGTCATATAACCATAATATGGCTAATAATATGAGTTAGATTGATAACAGTGAGTGTAATAAGTATAGTAATTGACGTTATATCGATCATATAACCATAATATGGCTAATAATATGAGTTAGATTGATAATAATAAGAGTAATGAGTATAGTAATTGTCGTCCTATCGATCATGTAAGCGTAATATGGCTAATAATATGAGTTAGATTGATAATAATAAGAGTAATGAGTATAGTAATTGTCGTCCTATCGATCATATAAGCATAATGTGGCTAATAATATGAGTTAGATTGATAGTAATAAGAGTAATAAGTATAGTAATTGTCGTTCTATCGGTCATATAACCATAATATGGCTAATAATATGAGTTAGATTGATAACAGTGAGTGTAATAAGTATAGTAGTTGTCGTTATATCAATCATATAAGCATAATATGGCTAATAATATGAGTCAGATTGATAATAATAAGAGTAATGAGTATAGTAATTGTCGTCCTATCGATCATATAAGCATAATATGGCTAATAATATGAGTTAGATTGATAATAATAAGAGTAATAAGCAGAGTAATTGTCGTTCTATCGGTCATATAACCATAATATGGCTAATAATATGAGTTAGATTGATTATAATGAGAGTAATAAGTATAGTAATTGTCGTTCTATCGATCATATAAGCATAATATGGCTAATAATATGAGTCAGATTCATAATAATAAGAGTAATGTGTATAGTAATTGTCGTTCTATCGATCATATAAGCATAATATGGCTAATAATATGAGTTAGATTGATAATAATAAGAGTCATAAGTATATTAATTGTCGTTCTATCGGTCATATAACCACAATATGGCTAATAATATGAGTTAGATTGATTACAGTGAGTGTAATAAGTATAGTAATTGACGTTATATCGATCATATAAGCATAATATGGCTAATAATATGAGTTAGATTGATAATAATAAGAGTAATGAGTATAGTAATTGTCATCCTATCGATCATATAAGCATAATATGGCTAATAATATGAGTTAGATTGATAATAATAAGAGTAATGAGTATAGTAATTGTCATCCTATCGAACATATAAGTATAATATGGCTAATAATATGAGTTAGATTGATAAGAATAAGAGTAATAAGTATAGTAATTGGCGTTCTATCGGTCATATAACCATAATATGGCTAATAATATGAGTTAGATTGATAATAATAAGAGTAATGAGTATATTAATTGTCGTTCTATCGGTCATATAACCATAATATGGCTAATAATATGAGTTAGATTGATAACAGTGAGTGTAATAAGTATAGTAATTGACGTTATATCGATCATATGACCATAATATGGCTAATAATATGAGTTAGATTGATAATAATAAGAGTAATGAGTATAGTATTTGTCGTCCTATCGATCATATAAGCATAATATGGCTAATAATATGAGTTAGATTGACAATAATAAGAGTAATAAGTATAGTAATTGTCGTTCTATCAGTCATATAACCATAATATGGCTAATAATATGAGTTAGATTGATAATAATAAGAGTAATGAGTATATTAATTGTCGTTCTATCGGTCATATAACCATAATATGGCTAATAATATGAGTTAGATTGATAACAGTGAGTGTAATAAGTATAGTAATTGACGTTATGTCGATCATATAAGCATAATATGGCTAATAATATGAGTTAGATTGATAAGAATAAGAGTAATAAGTATAGTAATTGGCGTTCTATCGGTCATATAACCATAATATGGCTAATAATATGAGTTAGATTGATAATAATAAGAGTAATGAGTATATTAATTGTCGTTCTATCGGTCATATAACCATAATATGGCTAATAATATGAGTTAGATTGATAACAGTGAGTGTAATAAGTATAGTAATTGACGTTATATCGATCATATGACCATAATATGGCTAATAATATGAGTTAGATTGATAATAATAAGAGTAATGAGTATAGTATTTGTCGTCCTATCGATCATATAAGCATAATATGGCTAATAATATGAGTTAGATTGACAATAATAAGAGTAATAAGTATAGTAATTGTCGTTCTATCAGTCATATAACCATAATATGGCTAATAATATGAGTTAGATTGATAATAAAAGAGTAATGAGTATATTAATTGTCGTTCTATCGGTCATATAACCATAATATGGCTAATAATATGAGTTAGATTGATAAACAGTGAGTGTAATAAGTATAGTAATTGACGTTATGTCGATCATATAAGCATAATATGGCCAATAATATGAGTTAGATTGATAATAATAAGAGTAATGAGTATAGTAACTGTCGTCCTATCGATCATATAAGCATAATATGGCTAGTAATATGAGTTAGATTGATAATAATAAGAGTAATAAGTATAGTAATTGTCGTTCCATCGGTCATATAACCATAATATGGCTAATAATATGAGTTAGATTGATAACAGTGAGTGTAATAAGTATAGTAATTGTCCTTATATCGATCATATAAGCATAATATGGTTAATAATATGAGTTAGATTGATAATAATAAGAGTAATGAGTATAGTAATTGTCATACTATCGATCATATAAGCATAATATGGCTAATAATATGAGTTAGATTGATAAGAATAAGAGTAATAAGTATAGGAATTGTCATCCTATCGATCATATAAGCATAATATGGCTAATAATATGAGTTAGATTGATAAGAATAATAGTAATAAGTATCGTAATTGTCGTTCTATGGATCATATCTGCATAATATGGTTAATAATATGAGTTAGATTGATAATAATAAGACGTAATGAGTATAGTAATTGTCGTCCTATCGATCATATAAGCATAATGTGGCTAATAATATGAGTTAGATTGATAGTAATAAGAGTAATAAGTATAGTAATTGTCGTTCTATCGGTCATATAACCATAATATGGCTAATAATATGAGTTAGATTGATTATAATGAGAGTAATGAGTACAGTAATTGTCGTCCTATCGATCATATAAGCATAATATGGCAAATAATATGAGTTAGATTGATAATAATAAGAGTAATAAGTATAGTAATTGTCGTTCTATCGATCATATCTGCATAATATGGTTAATAATATGAGTTAGATTGATAATAGTGAGTGTAATAAGCATAGTAATTGTCGTTCTATCGATCATATAAGCACAATATGGCTAATAATATGAGTTAGATTGATAATAATAAGAGTAATAAGTATATTAATTGTCGTTCTATCGGTCATATAACCATAATATGGCTAATAATATGAGTTAGATTGATAACAGTGAGTGTAATAAGTATAGTAATTGACGTTATATCGATCATATAAGCATAATATGGCTAATAATATGAGTTAGATTGATAATAATAAGAGTAATGAGTATAGTAATTGTCGTCCTATCGATCATGTAAGCGTAATATGGCTAATAATATGAGTTAGATTGATAATAATAAGAGTAATGAGTATAGTAATTGTCGTCCTATCGATCATATAAGCATATGTGGCTAATAATATGAGTTAGATTGATAGTAATAAGAGTAATAAGTATAGTAATTGTCGTTCTATCGGTCATATAACCATAATATGGCTAATAATATGAGTTAGATTGATAACAGTGAGTGTAATAAGTATAGTAGTTGTCGTTATATCAATCATATAAGCATAATATGGCTAATAATATGAGTCAGATTGATAATAATAAGAGTAATGAGTATAGTAATTGTCGTCCTATCGATCATATAAGCATAATATGGCTAATAATATGAGTTAGATTGATAATAATAAGAGTAATAAGCAGAGTAATTGTCGTTCTATCGGTCATATAACCATAATATGGCTAATAATATGAGTTAGATTGATTATAATGAGAGTAATAAGTATAGTAATTGTCGTTCTATCGATCATATAAGCATAATATGGCTAATAATATGAGTCAGATTCATAATAATAAGAGTAATGTGTATAGTAATTGTCGTTCTATCGATCATATAAGCATAATATGGCTAATAATATGAGTTAGATTGATAATAATAAGAGTCATAAGTATATTAATTGTCGTTCTATCGGTCATATAACCACAATATGGCTAATAATATGAGTTAGATTGATTACAGTGAGTGTAATAAGTATAGTAATTGACGTTATATCGATCATATAAGCATAATATGGCTAATAATATGAGTTAGATTGATAATAATAAGAGTAATGAGTATAGTAATTGTCATCCTATCGATCATATAAGCATAATATGGCTAATAATATGAGTTAGATTGATAATAATAAGAGTAATGAGTATAGTAATTGTCATCCTATCGAACATATAAGTATAATATGGCTAATAATATGAGTTAGATTGATAAGAATAAGAGTAATAAGTATAGTAATTGGCGTTCTATCGGTCATATAACCATAATATGGCTAATAATATGAGTTAGATTGATAATAATAAGAGTAATGAGTATATTAATTGTCGTTCTATCGGTCATATAACCATAATATGGCTAATAATATGAGTTAGATTGATAACAGTGAGTGTAATAAGTATAGTAATTGACGTTATATCGATCATATGACCATAATATGGCTAATAATATGAGTTAGATTGATAATAATAAGAGTAATGAGTATAGTATTTGTCGTCCTATCGATCATATAAGCATAATATGGCTAATAATATGAGTTAGATTGACAATAATAAGAGTAATAAGTATAGTAATTGTCGTTCTATCAGTCATTTAACCATAATATGGCTAATAATATGAGTTAGATTGATAATAATAAGAGTAATGAGTATATTAATTGTCGTTCTATCGGTCATATAACCATAATATGGCTAATAATATGAGTTAGATTGATAACAGTGAGTGTAATAAGTATAGTAATTGACGTTATGTCGATCATATAAGCATAATATGGCTAATAATATGAGTTAGATTGATAAGAATAAGAGTAATAAGTATAGTAATTGGCGTTCTATCGGTCATATAACCATAATATGGCTAATAATATGAGTTAGATTGATAATAATAAGAGTAATGAGTATATTAATTGTCGTTCTATCGGTCATATAACCATAATATGGCTAATAATATGAGTTAGATTGATAACAGTGAGTGTAATAAGTATAGTAATTGACGTTATATCGATCATATGACCATAATATGGCTAATAATATGAGTTAGATTGATAATAATAAGAGTAATGAGTATAGTATTTGTCGTCCTATCGATCATATAAGCATAATATGGCTAATAATATGAGTTAGATTGACAATAATAAGAGTAATAAGTATAGTAATTGTCGTTCTATCAGTCATATAACCATAATATGGCTAATTAATATGAGTTAGATTGATTAATAATAAGAGTAATGAGTATATTAATTGTCGTTCTATCGGTCATATAACCATAATATGGCTAATAATATGAGTTAGATTGATAACAGTGAGTGTAATAAGTATAGTAATTGACGTTATGTCGATCATATAAGCATAATATGGCTAATAATATGAGTTAGATTGATAATAATAAGAGTAATGAGTATAGTAACTGTCGTCCTATCGATCATATAAGCATAATATGGCTAGTAATATGAGTTAGATTGATAATAATAAGAGTAATAAGTATAGTAATTGTCGTTCCATCGGTCATATAACCATAATATGGCTAATAATATGAGTTAGATTGATAACAGTGAGTGTAATAAGTATAGTAATTGTCCTTATATCGATCATATAAGCATAATATGGTTAATAATATGAGTTAGATTGATAATAATAAGAGTAATGAGTATAGTAATTGTCATACTATCGATCATATAAGCATAATGTGGCTAATAATATGAGTTAGATTGATAAGAATAAGAGTAATAAGTATAGGAATTGTCATCCTATCGATCATATAAGCATAATATGGCTAATAATATGAGTTAGATTGATAAGAATAATAGTAATAAGTATCGTAATTGTCGTTCTATGGATCATATCTGCATAATATGGTTAATAATATGAGTTAGATTGATAATAATAAGAGTAATGAGTATAGTAATTGTCGTCCTATCGATCATATAAGCATAATGTGGCTAATAATATGAGTTAGATTGATAGTAATAAGAGTAATAAGTATAGTAATTGTCGTTCTATCGGTCATATAACCATAATATGGCTAATAATATGAGTTAGATTGATTATAATGAGAGTAATGAGTACAGTAATTGTCGTCCTATCGATCATATAAGCATAATATGGCTAATAATATGAGTTAGATTGATAATAATAAGAGTAATGAGTATAGTAATTGTCATCCTATCGATCATATAAGTATAATATGGCTAATAATATGAGTTAGATTGATAATAATAAGAGTAATGAGTATAGTAATTGTCGTCCTATCGATCATATAAGCATAATATGGCAAATAATATGAGTTAGATTGATAATAATAAGAGTAATAAGTATAGTAATTGTCGTTCTATCGATCATATCTGCATAATATGGTTAATAATATGAGTTAGATTGATAATAGTGAGTGTAATAAGCATAGTAATTGTCGTTCTATCGATCATATAAGCATAATATGGCTAATAATATGAGTTGGATTGATAATAATAAGAGTAATAAGTATATTAATTGTCGTTCTATCGGTCATATAACCATAATATGGCTAATAATATGAGTTAGATTGATAACAGTGAGTGTAATAAGTATAGTAATTGACGTTATATCGATCATATAAGCATAATATGGCTAATAATATGAGTTAGATTGATAATAATAAGAGTAATGAGTATAGTAATTGTCGTCCTATCGATCATGTAAGCGTAATATGGCTAATAATATGAGTTAGATTGATAATAATAAGAGTAATGAGTATAGTAATTGTCATCCTATCGATCATATAAGTATAATATGGCTAATAATGTGAGTTAGATTGATAAGAATAAGAGTAATAAGTATAGTAATTGTCGTTCTATCGATCACATCTGCATAATATGGTTAATAATATGAGTTAGATTGGTAATAGTGAGTGTAATAAGCATAGTAATTGTCGTTCTATCGATCATATAAGCATAATATGGCTAAGAATATGAGTTAGATTGATAATAATAAGAGTAATGAGTATAGTAATTGTCGTTCTATCGATCATATAAGCATAATATGGCTAATAATATGAGTTAGATTGATAATAATAAGAGTAATGAGTATAGTAATTGTCGTCCTATCGATCATATAAGCATAATGTGGCTAATAATATGAGTTAGATTGATAGTAATAAGAGTAATAAGTATAGTAATTGTCGTTCTATCGGTCATATAACCATAATATGGCTAATAATATGAGTTAGATTGATAACAGTGAGTGTAATAAGTATAGTAGTTGTCGTTATATCAATCATATAAGCATAATATGGCTAATAATATGAGTCAGATTGATAATAATAAGAGTAATGAGTATAGTAATTGTCGTCCTATCGATCATATAAGCATAATATGGCTAATAATATGAGTTAGATTGATAATAATAAGAGTAATGAGTATAGTAATTGTCGTCCTATCGATCATGTAAGCGTAATATGGCTAATAATATGAGTTAGATTGATAATAATAAGAGTAATAAGCAGAGTAATTGTCGTTCTATCGGTCATATAACCATAATATGGCTAATAATATGAGTTAGATTGATTATAATGAGAGTAATAAGTATAGTAATTGTCGTTCAAACGATCATATAAGCATAATATGGCTAATAATATGAGTCAGATTCATAATAATAAGAGTAATGTGTATAGTAATTGTCGTTCTATCGATCATATAAGCATAATATGGCTAATAATACGAGTTAGATTGATAATAATAAGAGTCATAAGTATATTAATTGTCGTTCTATCGGTCATATAACCATAATATGGCTAATAATATGAGTTAGATTGATTACAGTGAGTGTAATAAGTATAGTAATTGACGTTATATCGATCATATAAGCATAATATGGCTAATAATATGAGTTAGATTGATAATAATAAGAGTAATGAGTATAGTAATTGTCATCCTATCGATCATATAAGCATAATATGGCTAATAATATGAGTTAGATTGATAATAATAAGAGTAATGAGTATAGTAATTGTCGTCCTATCGATCATATAAGCATAATATGGCTAATAATATGAGTTAGATTGACAATAATATGAGTAATAAGTATAGTAATTGTCGTTCTATCAGTCATATAACCATAATATGGCTAATAATATGAGTTAGATTGATAATAATAAGAGTAATGAGTATAGTAATTGTCATCCTATCGATCTTATAAGCATAATATGGCTAATAATATGAGTTAGATTGATAATAATAAGAGTAATGAGTATAGTAATTGTCATCCTTTCGATCATATAAGCATAATATGGCTAATAATATGAGTTAGATTGATAATAATAAGAGTAATGAGTATAGTAATTGTCATCCTATCGATCATATAAGTATAATATGGCTAATAATATGAGTTAGATTGATAATAATAAGAGTAATAAGTATAGTAATTGTCGTTCTATCGATCATATAAGCATAATATGGCTAATAATACGAGTTAGATTGATAATAATAAGAGTAATAAGTATAGTAATTGTCGTTCTATCGATCATATAAGCATAATATGGCTAATAATATGAGTTAGACTGATAATAATAAGAGTAATGAGTATAGCAATTGTCGTCCTATCGATCATATAAGCATAATATGGCTAATAATATGAGTTGGATTGATAATAATAAGAGTAATGAGTATAGTAATTGTCATCCTATCGATCATATAAGTATAATATGGCTAATAATATGAGTTAGATTGATAAGAATAAGAGTAATAAGTATAGTAATTGGCGTTCTATCGGTCATATAACCATAATATGGCTAATAATATGAGTTAGATTGATAATAATAAGAGTAATGAGTATATTAATTGTCGTTCTATCGGTCATATAACCATAATATGGCTAATAATATGAGTTAGATTGATAACAGTGAGTGTAATAAGTATAGTAATTGACGTTATATCGATCATATGACCATAATATGGCTAATAATATGAGTTAGATTGATAAGAATAAGAGTAATAAGTATAGTAATTGGCGTTCTATCGGTCATATAACCATAATATGGCTAATAATATGAGTTAGATTGATAATAATAAGAGTAATGAGTATAGTAATTGTCGTTCCATCGGTCATATAACCATAATATGGCTAATAATATGAGTTAGATTGATAACAGTGAGTGTAATAAGTATAGTAATTGTCCTTATATCGATCATATAAGCATAATATGGTTAATAATATGAGTTAGATTGATAATAATAAGAGTAATGAGTATAGTAATTGTCATACTATCGATCATATAAGCATAATATGGCTAATAATATGAGTTAGATTGATAAGAATAAGAGTAATAAGTATAGGAATTGTCATCCTATCGATCATATAAGCATAATATGGCTAATAATATGAGTTAGATTGATAAGAATAATAGTAATAAGTATCGTAATTGTCGTTCTATGGATCATATCTGCATAATATGGTTAATAATATGAGTTAGATTGATAATAATAAGAGTAATGAGTATAGTAATTGTCGTCCTATCGATCATATAAGCATAATGTGGCTAATAATATGAGTTAGATTGATAGTAATAAGAGTAATAAGTATAGTAATTATCGTTCTATCGGTCATATAACCATAATATGGCTAATAATATGAGTTAGATTGATTATAATGAGAGTAATAAGTATAGTAATTGTCGTTCTATCGATCATATAAGCATAATATGGCTAATAATATGAGTCAGATTGATAATAATAAGAGTAATGAGTATAGTAATTGTCGTTCTATCGATCATATAAGCATAATATGGCTAATAATATGAGTTAGATTGATAATAATAAGAGTAAGAAGTATAGTAATTGTCGTCCTAACGATCATATAAGCATAATATGGCTAATAATATGAGTTAGACTGATAATAATAAGAGTAATAAGTATAGTAATTGTCGTCCTATCGATCATATAAGCATAATATGGCTAATAATACGAGTTAGATTGATAATAATAAGAGTAATAGGTATAGTAATTGTCGTTCTATCGATCATATAAGCATAATATGGCTAATAATATGAGTTAGACTGATAATAATAAGAGTAATGAGTGTAGCAATTGTCGTCCTATCGATCATATAAGCATAATATGGCTAATAATATGAGTTGGATTGATAATAATAAGAGTAATGAGTATAGTAATTGTCATCCTATCGATCATATAAGTATAATATGGCTAATAATATGAGTTAGATTGATAAGAATAAGAGTAATGAGTATAGTAATTGTCGTCCTATCGATCATATAAGCATAATATGGCTAATAATATGAGTTAGATTGATAATAATAAGAGTAATAAGCATAGTAATTGTCGTTCTATCGGTCATATAACCATAATATGGCTAATAATATGAGTTGGATTGATAATAATAAGAGTAATAAGCATAGTAATTGTCGTTCTATCGGTCATATAACCATAATATGGCTAATAATATGAGTTAGATTGATTATAATGAGAGTAATAAGTATAGTAATTGTCGTTCTATCGATCATATAAGCATAATATGGCTAATAATATGAGTCAGATTGATAATAATAAGAGTAATGAGTATAGTAATTGTCGTTCTATCGATCATATAAGCATGATATGCCTAATAATATGAGTTAGATTGATAATAATAAGAGTAATGAGTATAGTAATTGTCGTCCTATCGATCATATAAGTATAATATGGCTAATAATATGAGTTAGATTGATAAGAATAAGAGTAATAAGTATAGTAATTGTCGTTCTATCGATCATATAAGCATAATATGGCAAATAATATGAGTTAGATTGATAACAGTGAGTGTAATAAGTATAGTAATTGGCGTCATATCGCTCATATAAGCATAATATGGCTAATAATATGAGTTAGATTGATGATAATAAGAGTAATGAGTATAGTAATTGTCATCCTATCGATCATATAAGCATAATATGGCTAATAATATGAGTTAGATTGATAAGAATAAGAGTAATAAGTATAGGAATTGTCATCCTATCGATCATATAAGCATGATATGGCTAATAATATGAGTTAGATTGATAATAGTGAGAGTAATAAGTATAGTAATTGTCGTTCTATCGATCATATAAGCATGATATGGCTAATAATATGAGTTAGATTGATAATAGTAAGAGTAATGAGTATAGTAATTGTCGTTCTATCGGTCATATAACCATAATATGGCTAATAATATGAGTTAGATTGATAATAATAAGAGTAATGAGTATAGTAATTGTCGTCCTATCCATCATATAAGCATAATATGGCTAATAATATGAGTTAGATTGACAATAATAAGAGTAATAAGTATAGTAATTGTCGTTCTATCGGTCATATAACCATAATATGGCTAATAATATGAGTTAGACTGATAATAATAAGAGTAATGAGTATAGCAATTGTCGTCCTATCGATCATATAAGCATAATATGGCTAATAATATGAGTTGGATTGATAATAATAGGAGTAATGAGTATATTAATTGTCGTTCTATCGGTCATATAACCATAATATGGCTAATAATATGAGTTAGATTGATAACAGTGAGTGTAATAAGTATAGTGATTGACGTTATATCGATCATATGACCATAATATGGCTAATAATATGAGTTAAATTGATAATAATAAGAGTAATGAGTATAGTATTTGTCGTCCTATCGATCATATAAGCATAATATGGCTAATAATATGAGTTAGATTGACAATAATAAGAGTAATAAGTATAGTAATTGTCGTTCTATCAGTCATATAACCATAATATGGCTAATAATATGAGTTAGATTGATAATAATAAGAGTAATGAGTATATTAATTGTCGTTCTATCGGTCATATAACCATAATATGGCTAATAATATGAGTTAGATTGATAACAGTGAGTGTAATGAGTATAGTAATTGACGTTATGTCGATCATATAAGCATAATATGGCTAATAATATGAGTTAGATTGATAAGAATAAGAGTAATAAGTATAGTAATTGGCGTTCTATCGGTCATATAACCATAATATGGCTAATAATATGAGTTAGATTGATAATAATAAGAGTAATGAGTATAGTAATTGTCGTTCCATCGGTCATATAACCATAATATGGGTAATAATATGAGTTAGATTGATAACAGTGAGTGTAATAAGTATAGTAATTGTCCTTATATCGATCATATAAGCATAATATGGTTAATAATATGAGTTAGATTGATAATAATAAGAGTAATGAGTATAGTAATTGTCATACTATCGATCATATAAGCATAATATGGCTAATAATATGAGTTAGATTGATAAGAATAAGAGTAATAAGTATAGGAATTGTCATCCTATCGATCATATAAGCATAATATGGCTAATAATATGAGTTAGATTGATAAGAATAATAGTAATAAGTATCGTAATTGTCGTTCTATGGATCATATCTGCATAATATGGTTAATAATATGAGTTAGATTGATAATAATAAGAGTAATGAGTATAGTAATTGTCGTCCTATCGATCATATAAGCATAATGTGGCTAATAATATGAGTTAGATTGATAGTAATAAGAGTAATAAGTATAGTAATTGTCGTTCTATCGGTCATATAACCATAATATGGCTAATAATATGAGTTAGATTGATTATAATGAGAGTAATAAGTATAGTAATTGTCGTTCTATCGATCATATAAGCATAATATGGCTAATAATATGAGTCAGATTGATAATAATAAGAGTAATGAGTATAGTAATTGTCGTTCTATCGATCATGTAAGCATAATATGGCTAATAATATGAGTTAGATTGATAATAATAAGAGTAAGAAGTATAGTAATTGTCGTCCTAACGATCATATAAGCATAATATGGCTAATAATATGAGTTAGACTGATAATAATAAGAGTAATGAGTATAGTAATTGCCGTCCCTTGATCATATAAGCATAAAATGGCTAATAATATGAGTTAGATTGATAATAATAAGAGTAATAAGCATAGTAATTGTCGTTCTATCGGTCATATAACCATAATATGGCTAATAATATGAGTTAGATTGATAACAGTGAGTGTAATAAGTATAGTAATTGTCGTTATATCGATCATACAAGCATAATATGCCCAATAATATGAGTTAGATTGATAATAATAAGAGTAATGAGTATAGTAATTGTCGTCCTATCGATCATATAAGCATAATATGGCTAATAATATGAGTTAGACTGATAATAATAAGAGTAATGAGTATAGCAATTGTCGTCCTATCGATCATATAAGCATAATATGGCTAATAATATGAGTTGGATTGATAATAATAAGAGTAATGAGTATAGTAATTGTCATCCTATCGATCATATAAGTATAATATGGCTAATAATATGAGTTAGATTGATAAGAATAAGAGTAATGAGTATAGTAATTGTCGTCCTATCGATCATATAAGCATAATATGGCTAATAATATGAGTTAGATTGATAATAATAAGAGTAATAAGCATAGTAATTGTCGTTCTATCGGTCATATAACCATAATATGGCTAATAATATGAGTTGGATTGATAATAATAAGAGTAATAAGCATAGTAATTGTCGTTCTATCGGTCATATAACCATAATATGGTTAATAATATGAGTTAGATTGATAAGAATAAGAGTAATAAGTATAGTAATTGTCGTTCTATCGATCATATAAGCATAATATGGCTAATAATATGAGTCAGATTGATAATAATAAGAGTAATGAGTATAGTAATTGTCGTTCTATCGATCATATAAGCATGATATGCCTAATAATATGAGTTAGATTGATAATAATAAGAGTAATGAGTATAGTAATTGTCGTCCTATCGATCATATAAGTATAATATGGCTAATAATATGAGTTAGATTGATAAGAACAAGAGTAATAAGTATAGTAATTGTCGTTCTATCGATCATATAAGCATAATATGGCAAATAATATGAGTTAGATTGATAACAGTGAGTGTAATAAGTATAGTAATTGGCGTCATATCGCTCATATAAGCATAATATGGCTAATAATATGAGTTAGATTGATGATAATAAGAGTAATGAGTATAGTAATTGTCATCCTATCGATCATATAAGCATAATATGGCTAATAATATGAGTTAGATTGATAAGAATAAGAGTAATAAGTATAGGAATTGTCATCCTATCGATCATATAAGCATGATATGGCTAATAATATGAGTTAGATTGATAATAGTGAGTGTAATAAGTATAGTAATTGTCGTTCTATCGATCATATAAGCATGATATGGCTAATAATATGAGTTAGATTGATAATAGTAAGAGTAATGAGTATAGTAATTGTCGTTCTATCGGTCATATAACCATAATATGGCTAATAATATGAGTTAGATTGATAATAATAAGAGTAATGAGTATAGTAATTGTCGTCCTATCCATCATATAAGCATAATATGGCTAATAATATGAGTTAGATTGACAATAATAAGAGTAATAAGTATAGTAATTGTCGTTCTATCGGTCATATAACCATAATATGGCTAATAATATGAGTTAGACTGATAATAATAAGAGTAATGAGTATAGCAATTGTCGTCCTATCGATCATATAAGCATAATATGGCTAATAATATGAGTTGGATTGATAATAATAAGAGTAATGAGTATATTAATTGTCGTTCTATCGGTCATATAACCATAATATGGCTAATAATATGAGTTAGATTGATAACAGTGAGTGTAATAAGTATAGTAATTGACGTTATATCGATCATATGACCATAATATGGCTAATAATATGAGTTAAATTGATAATAATAAGAGTAATGAGTATAGTATTTGTCGTCCTATCGATAATATAAGCATAATATGGCTAATAATATGAGTTAGATTGACAATAATAAGAGTAATAAGTATAGTAATTGTCGTTCTATCAGTCATATAACCATAATATGGCTAATAATATGAGTTAGATTGATAATAATAAGAGTAATGAGTATATTAATTGTCGTTCTATCGGTCATATAACCATAATATGGCTAATAATATGAGTTAGATTGATAACAGTGAGTGTAATAAGTATAGTAATTGACGTTATGTCGATCATATAAGCATAATATGGCTAATAATATGAGTTAGATTGATAAGAATAAGAGTAATAAGTATAGTAATTGGCGTTCTATCGGTCATATAACCATAATATGGCTAATAATATGAGTTAGACTGATAATAATAAGAGTAATGAGTATAGTAATTGCCGTCCCTTGATCATATAAGCATAAAATGGCTAATAATATGAGTTAGATTGATAATAATAAGAGTAATAAGCATAGTAATTGTCGTTCTATCGGTCATATAACCATAATATGGCTAATAATATGAGTTAGATTGATAACAGTGAGTGTAATAAGTATAGTAATTGTCGTTATATCGATCATACAAGCATAATATGCCCAATAATATGAGTTAGATTGATAATAATAAGAGTAATGAGTATAGTAATTGTCGTCCTATCGATCATATAAGCATAATATGGCTAATAATATGAGTTATATTGATAATAATAAGAGTAATGAGTATAGTAATTGTCGTCCTATCGATCATATAAGCATAATATGGCTAATAATATGAGTTGGATTGATAATAATAAGAGTAATGAGTATAGTAATTGTCATCCTATCGATCATATAAGTATAATATGGCTAATAATATGAGTTAGATTGATAAGAATAAGAGTAATGAGTATAGTAATTGTCGTCCTATCGATCATATAAGCATAATATGGCTAATAATATGAGTTAGATTGACAATAATAAGAGTAATAAGTATAGTAATTGTCGTTCTATCAGTCATATAACCATAATATGGCTAATAATATGAGTTAGATTGATAATAATAATAGTAATGAGTACAGTAATTGTCGTCCTATCGATCATATAAGCATAATATGGCTAATAATATAAGTTAGATTGATAATAATAAGAGTAATAAGTATAGTAATTGTCGTTCTATCGGTCATATAACATAATATGGCTAATAATATGAGTTAGATTGATAACAGTGAGTGTAATAAGTATAGTAATTGTCGTTATATCGATCATATAAGCATAATATGGCTAATAATATGAGTTAGATTGATAATAATAAGAGTAATGAGTATAGTAATTGTCGTCCTATCGATCATATAAGCATAATATGGCAAATAATATGAGTTAGATTGATAATAATAAGAGTAATGAGTATAGTAATTGTCATCCTATCGATGATATAAGTATAATATGGCTAATAATATGAGTTATATTGATAATAATAAGAGTAATGAGTATAGTAATTGTCGTCCTATCGATCATATAAGCATAATATGGCTAATAATATGAGTTAGATTGATAATAATAAGAGTAATAAGTATAGTAATTGTCGTTCTATCGGTCATATAACCATAATATGGCTAATAATATGAGTTAGATTGATAACAGTGAGTGTAATAAGTATAGTAATTGTCCTTATATCGATCATATAAGCATAATATGGTTAATAATATGAGTTAGATTGATAATAATAAGAGTAATGAGTATAGTAATTGTCATACTATCGATCATATAAGCATAATATGGCTAATAATATGAGTTAGATTGATAAGAATAAGAGTAATAAGTGTAGGAATTGTCATCCTATCGATCATATAAGCATAATATGGCTAATAATATGAGTTAGATTGATAAGAATAAGAGTAATAAGTATAGTAATTGTCGTTCTATCGATCACATCTGCATAATATGGTTAATAATATGAGTTAGATTGGTAATAGTGAGTGTAATAAGCATAGTAATTGTCGTTCTATCGATCATATAAGCATAATATGGCTAATAATATGAGTTAGATTGATATTAATAAGAGTAATGAGTATAGTAATTGTGGTTCTATCGATCATATAAGCATAATATGGCTAATAATATGAGTTAGATTGATAATAATAAGAGTAATGAGTATAGTAATTGTCGTCCTATCGATCATATAAGCATAATGTGGCTAATAATATGAGTTAGATTGATAGTAATAAGAGTAATAAGTATAGTAATTGTCGTTCTATCGGTCATATAACCATAATATGGCTAATAATATGAGTTAGATTGATAACAGTGAGTGTAATAAGCATAGTAATTGTCGTTCTATCGTTCATATAATCATAATATGGCTAATAATATGAGTTAGATTGATGATAATAAGAGTAATGAGTATAGTAATTGTCATCCTATCGATCATATAAGCATAATATGGCTAATAATATGAGTTAGATTGATAAGAATAAGAGTAATAAGTATAGGAATTGTCATCCTATCGATCATATAAGCATGATATGGCTAATAATATGAGTTAGATTGATAATAGTGAGTGTAATAAGTATAGTAATTGTCGTTCTATCGATCATATAAGCATGATATGGCTAATAATATGAGTTAGATTGATAATAGTAAGAGTAATGAGTATAGTAATTGTCGTTCTATCGGTCATATAACCATAATATGGCTAATAATATGAGTTAGATTGATAATAATAAGAGTAATGAGTATAGTAATTGTCGTCCTATCGATCATATAAGCATAATATGGCTAATAATATGAGTTAGATTGACAATAATAAGAGTAATAAGTATAGTAATTGTCGTTCTATCGGTCATATAACCATAATATGGCTAATAATATGAGTTAGATTGATAACAGTGA
Organism: Megachile rotundata; assembly: GCF_050947335.1. NCBI lineage: Eukaryota > Metazoa > Arthropoda > Insecta > Hymenoptera > Megachilidae > Megachile > Megachile rotundata. The sequence continues at coordinate 79,918 of NW_027473712.1, read as the reverse complement.
GTGTAATAAGTATAGTAATTGTCGTTATATCGATCATACAAGCATAATATGCCCAATAATATGAGTTAGATTGATAATAATAAGAGTAATGAGTATAGTAATTGTCGTCCTATCGATCATATAAGCATAATATGGCTAATAATACGAGTTAGATTGATAATAATAAGAGTAATAAGTATAGTAATTGTCGTTCTATCGATCATATAAGCATAATATGGCTAATAATATGAGTTAGACTGATAATAATAAGAGTAATGAGTATAGCAATTGTCGTCCTATCGATCATATAAGCATAATATGGCTAATAATATGAGTTGGATTGATAATAATAAGAGTAATGAGTATAGTAATTGTCATACTATCGATCATATAAGCATAATATGGCTAATAATATGAGTTAGATTGATAAGAATAAGAGTAATAAGTATGGTAATTGTCGTTCTATCGATCATATAAGCATAATATGGCTAATAATATGAGTCAGATTGATAATAATAAGAGTAATGAGTATAGTAATTGTCGTTCTATCGATCATATAAGCATGATATGCCTAATAATATGAGTTAGATTGATAACAATAAGAGTAATGAGTATAGTAATTGTCGTCCTATCGATCATATAAGTATAATATGGCTAATAATATGAGTTAGATTGATAAGAATAAGAGTAATAAGTATAGTAATTGTCGTTCTATCGATCATATAAGCATAATATGGCAAATAAAATGAGTTAGATTGATAATAATAAGAGTAATGAGTATAGTAATTGTCATCCTATCGATGATATAAGTATAATATGGCTAATAATATGAGTTATATTGATAATAATAAGAGTAATGAGTATAGTAATTGTCGTCCTATCGATCATATAAGCATAATATGGCTAATAATATGAGTTAGATTGATAATAATAAGAGTAATGAGTATAGTAATTGTCGTTCTATCGATCATATAAGCATAATATGGCTAATAATATGAGTTAGATTGATAATAATAAGAGTAATGAGTATAGTAATTGTCGTCCTATCGATCATATAAGCATAATGTGGCTAATAATATGAGTTAGATTGATAATAATAAGAGTAATAAGTATAGTAATTGTCGTTCTATCGGTCATATAACCATAATATGGCTAATAATGTGAGTTAGATTGATAACAGTGAGTGTAATAAGTATAGTAATTGTCCTTATATCGATCATATAAGCATAATATGGTTAATAATATGAGTTAGATTGATAATAATAAGAGTAATGAGTATAGTAATTGTCATACTATCGATCATATAAGCATAATATGGCTAATAATATGAGTTAGATTGATAAGAATAAGAGTAATAAGTGTAGGAATTGTCATCCTATCGATCATATAAGCATAATATGGCTAATAATATGAGTTAGATTGATAAGAATAAGAGTAATAAGTATAGTAATTGTCGTTCTATCGATCATATAAGTATAATATGGCTAATAATATGAGTTAGATTGATAAGAATAAGAGTAATGAGTATAGTAATTGTCGTCCTATCGATCATATAAGCATAATATGGCTAATAATATGAGTTAGATTGACAATAATAAGAGTAATAAGTATAGTAATTGTCGTTCTATCAGTCATATAACCATAATATGGCTAATAATATGAGTTAGATTGATAATAATAATAGTAATGAGTACAGTAATTGTCGTCCTATCGATCATATAAGCATAATATGGCTAATAATATAAGTTAGATTGATAATAATAAGAGTAATAAGTATAGTAATTGTCGTTGTATCGGTCATATAACCATAATATGGCTAATAATATGAGTTAGATTGATAACAGTGAGTGTAATAAGTATAGTAATTGTCGTTATATCGATCATATAAGCATAATATGGCTAATAATATGAGTTAGATTGATAATAATAAGAGTAATGAGTATAGTAATTGTCGTCCTATCGATCATATAAGCATAATATGGCAAATAATATGAGTTAGATTGATAATAATAAGAGTAATGAGTATAGTAATTGTCATCCTATCGATGATATAAGTATAATATGGCTAATAATATGAGTTATATTGATAATAATAAGAGTAATGAGTATAGTAATTGTCGTCCTATCGATCATATAAGCATAATATGGCTAATAATATGAGTTAGATTGATAATAATAAGAGTAATAAGTATAGTAATTGTCGTTCTATCGGTCATATAACCATAATATGGCTAATAATATGAGTTAGATTGATAACAGTGAGTGTAATAAGTATAGTAATTGTCCTTATATCGATCATATAAGCATAATATGGTTAATAATATGAGTTAGATTGATAATAATAAGAGTAATGAGTATAGTAATTGTCATACTATCGATCATATAAGCATAATATGGCTAATAATATGAGTTAGATTGATAAGAATAAGAGTAATAAGTGTAGGAATTGTCATCCTATCGATCATATAAGCATAATATGGCTAATAATATGAGTTAGATTGATAAGAATAAGAGTAATAAGTATAGTAATTGTCGTTCTATCGATCACATCTGCATAATATGGTTAATAATATGAGTTAGATTGGTAATAGTGAGTGTAATAAGCATAGTAATTGTCGTTCTATCGATCATATAAGCATAATATGGCTAATAATATGAGTTAGTAGATTGATATTAATAAGAGTAATGAGTATAGTAATTGTGGTTCTATCGATCATATAAGCATAATATGGCTAATAATATGAGTTAGATTGATAATAATAAGAGTAATGAGTATAGTAATTGTCGTCCTATCGATCATATAAGCATAATGTGGCTAATAATATGAGTTAGATTGATAGTAATAAGAGTAATAAGTATAGTAATTGTCGTTCTATCGGTCATATAACCATAATATGGCTAATAATATGAGTTAGATTGATAACAGTGAGTGTAATAAGCATAGTAATTGTCGTTCTATCGTTCATATAATCATAATATGGCTAATAATATGAGTTAGATTGATGATAATAAGAGTAATGAGTATAGTAATTGTCATCCTATCGATCATATAAGCATAATATGGCTAATAATATGAGTTAGATTGATAAGAATAAGAGTAATAAGTATAGGAATTGTCATCCTATCGATCATATAAGCATGATATGGCTAATAATATGAGTTAGATTGATAATAGTGAGTGTAATAAGTATAGTAATTGTCGTTCTATCGATCATATAAGCATGATATGGCTAATAATATGAGTTAGATTGATAATAGTAAGAGTAATGAGTATAGTAATTGTCGTTCTATCGGTCATATAACCATAATATGGCTAATAATATGAGTTAGATTGATAATAATAAGAGTAATGAGTATAGTAATTGTCGTCCTATCGATCATATAAGCATAATATGGCTAATAATATGAGTTAGATTGACAATAATAAGAGTAATAAGTATAGTAATTGTCGTTCTATCGGTCATATAACCATAATATGGCTAATAATATGAGTTAGATTGATAACAGTGAGTGTAATAAGTATAGTAATTGTCGTTATATCGATCATACAAGCATAATATGCCCAATAATATGAGTTAGATTGATAATAATAAGAGTAATGAGTATAGTAATTGTCGTCCTATCGATCATATAAGCATAATATGGCTAATAATACGAGTTAGATTGATAATAATAAGAGTAATAAGTATAGTAATTGTCGTTCTATCGATCATATAAGCATAATATGGCTAATAATATGAGTTAGACTGATAATAATAAGAGTAATGAGTATAGCAATTGTCGTCCTATCGATCATATAAGCATAATATGGCTAATAATATGAGTTGGATTGATAATAATAAGAGTAATGAGTATAGTAATTGTCATCCTATCGATCATATAAGTATAATATGGCTAATAATATGAGTTAGATTGATAAGAATAAGAGTAATGAGTATAGTAATTGTCGTCCTATCGATCATATAAGCATAATATGGCTAATAATATGAGTTAGATTGATAATAATAAGAGTAATAAGCATAGTAATTGTCGTTCTATCGGTCATATAACCATAATATGGCTAATAATATGAGTTAGATTGATAATAATAAGAGTAATAAGCATAGTAATTGTCGTTCTATCGGTCATATAACCATAATATGGCTAATAATATGAGTTAGATTGATTATAATGAGAGTAATAAGTATAGTAATTGTCGTTCTATCGATCATATAAGCATAATATGGCTAATAATATGAGTCAGATTGATAATAATAAGAGTAATGAGTATAGTAATTGTCGTTCTATCGATCATATAAGCATGATATGCCTAATAATATGAGTTAGATTGATAATAATAAGAGTAATGAGTATAGTAATTGTCGTCCTATCGATCATATAAGTATAATATGGCTAATAATATGAGTTAGATTGATAAGAATAAGAGTAATAAGTATAGTAATTGTCGTTCTATCGATCATATAAGCATAATATGGCAAATAATATGAGTTAGATTGATAACAGTGAGTGTAATAAGTATAGTAATTGTCGTCATATCGCTCATATAAGCATAATATGGCTAATAATATGAGTTAGATTGATGATAATAAGAGTAATGAGTATAGTAATTGTCATCCTATCGATCATATAAGCATAATATGGCTAATAATATCAGTTAGATTGATAAGAATAAGAGTAATAAGTATAGGAATTGTCATCCTATCGATCATATAAGCATGATATGGCTAATAATATGAGTTAGATTGATAATAGTGAGTGTAATAAGTATAGTAATTGTCGTTCTATCGATCATATAAGCATGATATGGCTAATAATATGAGTTAGATTGATAATAGTAAGAGTAATGAGTATAGTAATTGTCGTTCTATCGGTCATATAACCATAATATGGCTAATAATATGAGTTAGATTGATAATAATAAGAGTAATGAGTATAGTAATTGTCATCCTATCGATCATATAAGCATAATATGGCTAATAATATGAGTTAGATTGATAAGAATAAGAGTAATAAGTATAGGAATTGTCATCCTATCGATCATATAAGCATGATATGGCTAATAATATGAGTTAGATTGATAATAGTGAGTGTAATAAGTATAGTAATTGTCGTTCTATCGATCATATAAGCATGATATGGCTAATAATATGAGTTAGATTGATAATAGTAAGAGTAATGAGTATAGTAATTGTCGTTCTATCGGTCATATAACCATAATATGGCTAATAATATGAGTTAGATTGATAATAATAAGAGTAATGAGTATAGTAATTGTCGTCCTATCGATCATATAAGCATAATATGGCTAATAATATGAGTTAGATTGACAATAATAAGAGTAATAAGTATAGTAATTGTCGTTCTATCGGTCATATAACCATAATATGGCTAATAATATGAGTTGGATTGATAATAATAAGAGTAATGAGTATAGTAATTGTCGTCCTATCGATCATATAAGCATAATATGGCTAATAATATGAGTTAGATTGACAATAATAAGAGTAATAAGTATAGTAATTGTCGTTCTATCGGTCATATAACCATAATATGGCTAATAATATGAGTTAGATTGATAATAATAAGAGTAATGAGTATAGTAATTGTCGTCCTATCGATCATATAAGCATAATATGGCTAATAATATGAGTTAGACTGATAATAATAAGAGTAATGAGTATAGCAATTGTCGTCCTATCGATCATATAAGCATAATATGGCTAATAATATGAGTTGGATTGATAATAATAAGAGTAATGAGTATAGTAATTGTCATCCTATCGATCATATAAGTATAATATGGCTAATAATATGAGTTAGATTGATAAGAATAAGAGTAATGAGTATAGTAATTGTCGTCCTATCGATCATATAAGCATAATATGGCTAATAATATGAGTTAGATTGATAATAATAAGAGTAATAAGCATAGTAATTGTCGTTCTATCGGTCATATAACCATAATATGGCTAATAATATGAGTTAGATTGATAATAATAAGAGTAATAAGCATAGTAATTGTCGTTCTATCGGTCATATAACCATAATATGGCTAATAATATGAGTTAGATTGATTATAATGAGAGTAATAAGTATAGTAATTGTCGTTCTATCGATCATATAAGCATAATATGGCTAATAATATGAGTCAGATTGATAATAATAAGAGTAATGAGTATAGTAATTGTCGTTCTATCGATCATATAAGCATGATATGCCTAATAATATGAGTTAGATTGATAATAATAAGAGTAATGAGTATAGTAATTGTCGTCCTATCGATCATATAAGTATAATATGGCTAATAATATGAGTTAGATTGATAAGAATAAGAGTAATAAGTATAGTAATTGTCGTTCTATCGATCATATAAGCATAATATGGCAAATAATATGAGTTAGATTGATAATAATAAGAGTAATGAGTATAGTAATTGTCATCCTATCGATGATATAAGTATAATATGGCTAATAATATGAGTTATATTGATAATAATAAGAGTAATGAGTATAGTAATTGTCGTCCTATCGATCATATAAGCATAATATGGCTAATAATATGAGTTAGATTGATAATAATAAGAGTAATGAGTATAGTAATTGTCGTTCTATCGATCATATAAGCATAATATGGCTAATAATATGAGTTAGATTGATAATAATAAGAGTAATGAGTATAGTAATTGTCGTCCTATCGATCATATAAGCATAATGTGGCTAATAATATGAGTTAGATTGATAGTAATAAGAGTAATAAGTATAGTAATTGTCGTTCTATCGGTCATATAACCATAATATGGCTAATAATATGAGTTAGATTGATAACAGTGAGTGTAATAAGTATAGTAATTGTCGTCATATCGATCATATAAGCATAATATGGCTAATAATATGAGTTAGATTGATGATAATAAGAGTAATGAGTATAGTAATTGTCATCCTATCGATCATATAAGCATAATATGGCTAATAATATGAGTTAGATTGACAATAATAAGAGTAATAAGTATAGTAATTGTCGTTCTATCGGTCATATAACCATAATATGGCTAATAATATGAGTTAGATTGATAATAATAAGAGTAATGAGTATAGTAATTGTCATCCTATCGATGATATAAGTATAATATGGCTAATAATATGAGTTAGATTGATAATAATAAGAGTAATGAGTATAGTAATTGTCGTTCTATCGATCATATAAGCATAATGTGGCTAATAATATGAGTTAGATTGATAATAATAAGAATAATGAGTATAGTAATTGTCGTCCTATCGATCATATAAGCATAATGTGGCTAATAATATGAGTTAGATTGATAGTAATAAGAGTAATAAGTATAGTAATTGTCGTTCTATCGGTCATATAACCATAATATGGCTAATAATATGAGTTAGATTGATAACAGTGAGTGTAATAAGTATAGTAATTGTCGTCATATCGATCATATAAGCATAATATGGCTAATAATATGAGTTAGATTGATGATAATAAGAGTAATGAGTATAGTAATTGTCATCCTATCGATCATATAAGCATAATATGGCTAATAATATGAGTTAGATTGACAATAATAAGAGTAATAAGTATAGTAATTGTCGTTCTATCGGTCATATAACCATAATATGGCTAATAATATGAGTTAGATTGATAACAGTGAGTGTAATAAGTATAGTAATTGTCGTTCTATCGATCATATAAGCATAATATGGCTAATAATATGAGTTAGATTGATAATAATAAGAGTAATGAGTATAGTAATTGTCGTCCTATCGATCATATAAGCATAATATGGCTAATAATATGAGTTAGATTGATAATAATAAGAGTAATAAGCATAGTAGTTGTCGTTCTATCGGTCATATAACCATAATATGGCTAATAATATGAGTTAGATTGATAATAATAAGAGTAATAAGCATAGTAATTGTCATTCTATCGGTCATATAACCATAATATGGCTAATAATATGAGTTAGATTGATTATAATGAGAGTAATAAGTGTGGTAATTGTCGTTCTATCGATCATATAAGCATAATATGGCTAATAATATGAGTCAGATTGATAATAATAAGAGTAATGAGTATAGTAATTGTCGTTCTATCGATCATATAAGCATGATATGCCTAATAATATGAGTTAGATTGATAACAATAAGAGTAATGAGTATAGTAATTGTCGTCCTATCGATCATATAAGTATAATATGGCTAATAATATGAGTTAGATTGATAAGAATAAGAGTAATAAGTATAGTAATTGTCGTTCTATCGATCATATAAGCATAATATGGCAAATAATATGAGTTAGATTGATAATAATAAGAGTAATGAGTATAGTAATTGTCATCCTATCGATGATATAAGTATAATATGGCTAATAATATGAGTTATATTGATAATAATAAGAGTAATGAGTATAGTAATTGTCGTCCTATCGATCATATAAGCATAATATGGCTAATAATATGAGTTAGATTGATAATAATAAGAGTAATGAGTATAGTAATTGTCGTTCTATCGATCATATAAGCATAATATGGCTAATAATATGAGTTAGATTGATAATAATAAGAGTAATGAGTATAGTAATTGTCGTCCTATCGATCATATAAGCATAATGTGGCTAATAATATGAGTTAGATTGATAGTAATAAGAGTAATAAGTATAGTAATTGTCGTTCTATCGGTCATATAACCATAATATGGCTAATAATATGAGTTAGATTGACAATAATAAGAGTAATAAGTATAGTAATTGTCGTTCTATCGGTCATATAACCATAATATGGCTAATAATATGAGTTAGATTGATAACAGTGAGTGTAATAAGTATAGTAATTGTCGTTCTATCGGTCATATAACCATAATATGGCTAATAATATGAGTTAGATTGATAATAATAAGAGTAATAAGCATAGTAATTGTCGTTCTATCGGTCATATAACCATAATATGGCTAATAATATGAGTTAGATTGATTATAATGAGAGTAATAAGTATAGTAATTGTCGTTCTATCGATCATATAAGCATAATATGGCTAATAATATGAGTCAGATTGATAATAATAAGAGTAATGAGTATAGTAATTGTCGTTCTATCGATCATATAAGCATGATATGCCTAATAATATGAGTTAGATTGATAATAATAAGAGTAATGAGTATAGTAATTGTCGTCCTATCGATCATATAAGTATAACATGGCTAATAATATGAGTTAGATTGATTATAATGAGAGTAATAAGTATGGTAATTGTCGTTCTATCGATCATATAAGCATAATATGGCTAATAATATGAGTCAGATTGATAATAATAAGAGTAATGAGTATAGTAATTGTCGTTCTATCGATCATATAAGCATGATATGCCTAATAATATGAGTTAGATTGATAACAATAAGAGTAATGAGTATAGTAATTGTCGTCCTATCGATCATATAAGTATAATATGGCTAATAATATGAGTTAGATTGATAAGAATAAGAGTAATAAGTATAGTAATTGTCGTTCTATCGATCATATAAGCATAATATGGCAAATAATATGAGTTAGATTGATAATAATAAGAGTAATGAGTATAGTAATTGTCATCCTATCGATGATATAAGTATAATATGGCTAATAATATGAGTTATATTGATAATAATAAGAGTAATGAGTATAGTAATTGTCGTCCTATCGATCATATAAGCATAATATGGCTAATAATATGAGTTAGATTGATAATAATAAGAGTAATGAGTATAGTAATTGTCGTTCTATCGATCATATAAGCATAATATGGCTAATAATATGAGTTAGATTGATAATAATAAGAGTAATGAGTATAGTAATTGTCGTCCTATCGATCATATAAGCATAATGTGGCTAATAATATGAGTTAGATTGATAGTAATAAGAGTAATAAGTATAGTAATTGTCGTTCTATCGGTCATATAACCATAATATGGCTAATAATATGAGTTAGATTGACAATAATAAGAGTAATAAGTATAGTAATTGTCGTTCTATCGGTCATATAACCATAATATGGCTAATAATATGAGTTAGATTGATAACAGTGAGTGTAATAAGTATAGTAATTGTCGTTCTATCGGTCATATAACCATAATATGGCTAATAATATGAGTTAGATTGATAATAATAAGAGTAATAAGCATAGTAATTGTCGTTCTATCGGTCATATAACCATAATATGGCTAATAATATGAGTTAGATTGATTATAATGAGAGTAATAAGTATAGTAATTGTCGTTCTATCGATCATATAAGCATAATATGGCTAATAATATGAGTCAGATTGATAATAATAAGAGTAATGAGTATAGTAATTGTCGTTCTATCGATCATATAAGCATGATATGCCTAATAATATGAGTTAGATTGATAATAATAAGAGTAATGAGTATAGTAATTGTCGTCCTATCGATCATATAAGTATAATATGGCTAATAATATGAGTTAGATTGATAAGAATAAGAGTAATAAGTATAGTAATTGTCGTTCTATCGATCATATAAGCATAATATGGCAAATAATATGAGTTAGATTGATAACAGTGAGTGTAATAAGTATAGTAATTGTCGTCATATCGTTCATATAAGCATAATATGGCTAATAATATGAGTTAGATTGATGATAATAAGAGTAATGAGTATAGTAATTGTCATCTTATCGATCATATAAGCATAATATGGCTAATAATATGAGTTAGATTGATAAGAATAAGAGTAATAAGTGTAGGAATTGTCATCCTATCGATCATATAAGCATGATATGGCTAATAATATGAGTTAGATTGATAATAGTGAGTGTAATAAGTATAGTAATTGTCGTTCTATCGATCATATAAGCATGATATGGCTAATAATATGAGTTAGATTGATAATAGTAAGAGTAATGAGTATAGTAATTGTCGTTCTATCGGTCATATAACCATAATATGGCTAATAATATGAGTTAGATTGATAATAATAAGAGTAATGAGTATAGTAATTGTCGTCCTATCGATCATATAAGCATAATATGGCTAATAATATGAGTTAGATTGACAATAATAAGAGTAATAAGTATAGTAATTGTCGTTCTATCGGTCATATAACCATAATATGGCTAATAATATGAGTTAGATTGATAACAGTGAGTGTAATAAGTATAGTAATTGTCGTTATATCGATCATACAAGCATAATATGCCCAATAATATGAGTTAGATTGATAATAATAAGAGTAATGAGTATAGTAATTGTCGTCCTATCGATCATATAAGCATAATATGGCTAATAATACGAGTTAGATTGATAATAATAAGAGTAATAAGTATAGTAATTGTCGTCCTATCGATCATATAAGCATAATATGGCTAATAATATGAGTTAGACTGATAATAATAAGAGTAATGAGTATAGCAATTGTCGTCCTATCGATCATATAAGCATAATATGGCTAATAATATGAGTTGGATTGATAATAATAAGAGTAATGAGTATAGTAATTGTCATCCTATCGATCATATAAGTATAATATGGCTAATAATATGAGTTAGATTGATAAGAATAAGAGTAATGAGTATAGTAATTGTCGTCCTATCGATCATATAAGCATAATATGGCTAATAATATGAGTTAGATTGATAATAATAAGAGTAATAAGCATAGTAATTGTCGTTCTATCGGTCATATAACCATAATATGGCTAATAATATGAGTTAGATTGATAATAATAAGAGTAATAAGCATAGTAATTGTCGTTCTATCGGTCATATAACCATAATATGGCTAATAATATGAGTTAGATTGATTATAATGAGAGTAATAAGTATAGTAATTGTCGTTCTATCGATCATATAAGCATAATATGGCTAATAATATGAGTCAGATTGATAATAATAAGAGTAATGAGTATAGTAATTGTCGTTCTATCGATCATATAAGCATGATATGCCTAATAATATGAGTTAGATTGATAACAATAAGAGTAATGAGTATAGTAATTGTCGTCCTATCGATCATATAAGTATAAAATGGCTAATAATATGAGTTAGATTGATAAGAATAAGAGTAATGAGTATAGTAATTGTCGTCCTATCGATCATGTAAGCATAATATGGCTAATAATATGAGTTAGATTGATAATAATAAGAGTAATAAGCATAGTAATTGTCGTTCTATCGGTCATATAACCATAATATGGCTAATAATATGAGTTAGATTGATAATAATAAGAGTAATAAGCATAGTAATTGTCGTTCTATCGGTCATATAACCATAATATGGCTAATAATATGAGTTAGATTGATTATAATGAGAGTAATAAGTATAGTAATTGTCGTTCTATCGATCATATAAGCATAATATGGCTAATAATATGAGTCAGATTGATAATAATAAGAGTAATGAGTATAGTAATTGTCGTTCTATCGATCATATAAGCATGATATGCCTAATAATATGAGTTAGATTGATAATAATAAGAGTAATGAGTATAGTAATTGTCGTCCTATCGATCATGTAAGTATAATATGGCTAATAATATGAGTTAGATTGATAATAATAAGAGTAATGAGTATAGTAATTGTCATCCTATCGATGATATAAGTATAATATGGCTAATAATATGAGTTAGATTGATAATAATAAGAGTAATGAGTATAGTAATTGTCGTTCTATCGATCATATAAGCATAATGTGGCTAATAATATGAGTTAGATTGATAATAATAAGAATAATGAGTATAGTAATTGTCGTCCTATCGATCATATAAGCATAATGTGGCTAATAATATGAGTTAGATTGATAGTAATAAGAGTAATAAGTATAGTAATTGTCGTTCTATCGGTCATATAACCATAATATGGCTAATAATATGAGTTAGATTGATAACAGTGAGTGTAATAAGTATAGTAATTGTCGTTCTATCGATCATATAAGCATAATATGGCTAATAATATGAGTTAGATTGATAATAATAAGAGTAATGAGTATAGTAATTGTCGTCCTATCGATCATATAAGCATAATATGGCTAATAATATGAGTTAGATTGATAATAATAAGAGTAATAAGCATAGTAATTGTCGTTCTATCGGTCATATAACCATAATATGGCTAATAATATGAGTTAGATTGATAATAATAAGAGTAATAAGCATAGTAATTGTCATTCTATCGGTCATATAACCATAATATGGCTAATAATATGAGTTAGATTGATTATAATGAGAGTAATAAGTGTGGTAATTGTCGTTCTATCGATCATATAAGCATAATATGGCTAATAATATGAGTCAGATTGATAATAATAAGAGTAATGAGTATAGTAATTGTCGTTCTATCGATCATATAAGCATGATATGCCTAATAATATGAGTTAGATTGATAACAATAAGAGTAATGAGTATAGTAATTGTCGTCCTATCGATCATATAAGTATAATATGGCTAATAATATGAGTTAGATTGATAAGAATAAGAGTAATAAGTATAGTAATTGTCGTTCTATCGATCATATAAGCATAATATGGCAAATAATATGAGTTAGATTGATAATAATAAGAGTAATGAGTATAGTAATTGTCATCCTATCGATGATATAAGTATAATATGGCTAATAATATGAGTTATATTGATAATAATAAGAGTAATGAGTATAGTAATTGTCGTCCTATCGATCATATAAGCATAATATGGCTAATAATATGAGTTAGATTGATAATAATAAGAGTAATGAGTATAGTAATTGTCGTTCTATCGATCATATAAGCATAATATGGCTAATAATATGAGTTAGATTGATAATAATAAGAGTAATGAGTATAGTAATTGTCGTCCTATCGATCATATAAGCATAATGTGGCTAATAATATGAGTTAGATTGATAGTAATAAGAGTAATAAGTATAGTAATTGTCGTTCTATCGGTCATATAACCATAATATGGCTAATAATATGAGTTAGATTGACAATAATAAGAGTAATAAGTATAGTAATTGTCGTTCTATCGGTCATATAACCATAATATGGCTAATAATATGAGTTAGATTGATAACAGTGAGTGTAATAAGTATAGTAATTGTCGTTCTATCGGTCATATAACCATAATATGGCTAATAATATGAGTTAGATTGATAATAATAAGAGTAATAAGCATAGTAATTGTCGTTCTATCGGTCATATAACCATAATATGGCTAATAATATGAGTTAGATTGATTATAATGAGAGTAATAAGTATAGTAATTGTCGTTCTATCGATCATATAAGCATAATATGGCTAATAATATGAGTCAGATTGATAATAATAAGAGTAATGAGTATAGTAATTGTCGTTCTATCGATCATATAAGCATGATATGCCTAATAATATGAGTTAGATTGATAATAATAAGAGTAATGAGTATAGTAATTGTCGTCCTATCGATCATATAAGTATAATATGGCTAATAATATGAGTTAGATTGATAAGAATAAGAGTAATAAGTATAGTAATTGTCGTTCTATCGATCATATAAGCATAATATGGCAAATAATATGAGTTAGATTGATAACAGTGAGTGTAATAAGTATAGTAATTGTCGTCATATCGTTCATATAAGCATAATATGGCTAATAATATGAGTTAGATTGATGATAATAAGAGTAATGAGTATAGTAATTGTCATCCTATCGATCATATAAGCATAATATGGCTAATAATATGAGTTAGATTGATAAGAATAAGAGTAATAAGTATAGGAATTGTCATCCTATCGATCATATAAGCATGATATGGCTAATAATATGAGTTAGATTGATAATAGTGAGTGTAATAAGTATAGTAATTGTCGTTCTATCGATCATATAAGCATGATATGGCTAATAATATGAGTTAGATTGATAATAGTAAGAGTAATGAGTATAGTAATTGTCGTTCTATCGGTCATATAACCATAATATGGCTAATAATATGAGTTAGATTGATAATAATAAGAGTAATGAGTATAGTAATTGTCGTCCTATCGATCATATAAGCATAATATGGCTAATAATATGAGTTAGATTGACAATAATAAGAGTAATAAGTATAGTAATTGTCGTTCTATCGGTCATATAACCATAATATGGCTAATAATATGAGTTAGATTGATAACAGTGAGTGTAATAAGTATAGTAATTGTCGTTATATCGATCATACAAGCATAATATGCCCAATAATATGAGTTAGATTGATAATAATAAGAGTAATGAGTATAGTAATTGTCGTCCTATCGATCATATAAGCATAATATGGCTAATAATATGAGTTAGATTGATAATAATAAGAGTAATGAGTATAGTAATTGTCGTTCTATCGATCATATAAGCATAATATGGCTAATAATATGAGTTATATTGATAATAATAAGAGTAATGAGTATAGTAATTGTCGTCCTATCGATCATATAAGCATAATATGGCTAATAATATGAGTTAGATTGATAATAATAAGAGTAATGAGTATAGTAATTGTCGTTCTATCGATCATATAAGCATAATATGGCTAATAATATGAGTTAGATTGATGATAATAAGAGTAATGAGTATAGTAATTGTCATCCTATCGATCATATAAGCATAATATGGCTAATAATATGAGTTAGATTGATAAGAATAAGAGTAATAAGTATAGGAATTGTCATCCTATCGATCATATAAGCATGATATGGCTAATAATATGAGTTAGATTGATAATAGTGAGTGTAATAAGTATAGTAATTGTCGTTCTATCGATCATATAAGCATGATATGGCTAATAATATGAGTTAGATTGATAATAGTAAGAGTAATGAGTATAGTAATTGTCGTTCTATCGGTCATATAACCATAATATGGCTAATAATATGAGTTAGATTGATAATAATAAGAGTAATGAGTATAGTAATTGTCGTCCTATCGATCATATAAGCATAATATGGCTAATAATATGAGTTAGATTGACAATAATAAGAGTAATAAGTATAGTAATTGTCGTTCTATCGGTCATATAACCATAATATGGCTAATAATATGAGTTAGATTGATAACAGTGAGTGTAATAAGTATAGTAATTGTCGTTATATCGATCATACAAGCATAATATGCCCAATAATATGAGTTAGATTGATAATAATAAGAGTAATGAGTATAGTAATTGTCGTCCTATCGATCATATAAGCATAATATGGCTAATAATACGAGTTAGATTGATAATAATAAGAGTAATAAGTATAGTGATTGTCGTCCTATCGATCATATAAGCATAATATGGCTAATAATATGAGTTAGACTGATAATAATAAGAGTAATGAGTATAGCAATTGTCGTCCTATCGATCATATAAGCATAATATGGCTAATAATATGAGTTGGATTGATAATAATAAGAGTAATGAGTATAGTAATTGTCATCCTATCGATCATATAAGTATAATATGGCTAATAATATGAGTTAGATTGATAAGAATAAGAGTAATGAGTATAGTAATTGTCGTCCTATCGATCATATAAGCATAATATGGCTAATAATATGAGTTAGATTGATAATAATAAGAGTAATAAGCATAGTAATTGTCGTTCTATCGGTCATATAACCATAATATGGCTAATAATATGAGTTAGATTGATAATAATAAGAGTAATAAGCATAGTAATTGTCGTTCTATCGGTCATATAACCATAATATGGCTAATAATATGAGTTAGATTGATTATAATGAGAGTAATAAGTATAGTAATTGTCGTTCTATCGATCATATAAGCATAATATGGCTAATAATATGAGTCAGATTGATAATAATAAGAGTAATGAGTATAGTAATTGTCGTTCTATCGATCATATAAGCATGATATGCCTAATAATATGAGTTAGATTGATAATAATAAGAGTAATGAGTATAGTAATTGTCGTCCTATCGATCATATAAGTATAATATGGCTAATAATATGAGTTAGATTGATAAGAATAAGAGTAATAAGTATATTAATTGTCGTTCTATCGATCATATAAGCATAATATGGCAAATAATATGAGTTAGATTGATAATAATAAGAGTAATGAGTATAGTAATTGTCACCCTATCGATGATATAAGTATAATATGGCTAATAATATGAGTTATATTGATAATAATAAGAGTAATGAGTATAGTAATTGTCGTCCTATCGATCATATAAGCATAATATGGCTAATAATATGAGTTAGATTGATAATAATAAGAGTAATGAGTATAGTAATTGTCGTTCTATCGATCATATAAGCATAATATGGCTAATAATATGAGTTAGATTGGTAATAATAAGAGTAATGAGTATAGTAATTGTCGTCCAATCGATCATATAAGCATAATGTGGCTAATAATATGAGTTAGATTGATAGTAATAAGAGTAATAAGTATAGTAATTGTCGTTCTATCGGTCATATAACCATAATATGGCTAATAATATGAGTTAGATTGATAACAGTGAGTGTAATAAGTATAGTAATTGTCGTTCTATCGATCATATAAGCATAATATGGCTAATAATATGAGTTAGATTGATAATAATAAGAGTAATGAGTATAGTAATTGTCGTCCTATCGATCATATAAGCATAATATGGCTAATAATATGAGTTAGATTGATAATAATAAGAGTAATAAGCATAGTAATTGTCGTTCTATCGGTCATATAACCATAATATGGCTAATAATATGAGTTAGATTGATAATAATAAGAGTAATAAGCATAGTAATTGTCGTTCTATCGGTCATATAACCATAATATGGCTAATAATATGAGTTAGATTGATAACAGTGAGTGTAATAAGTATAGTAATTGTCGTTATATCGATCATACAAGCATAATATGCCCAATAATATGAGTTAGATTGATAATAATAAGAGTAATGAGTATAGTAATTGTCGTCCTATCGATCATATAAGCATAATATGGCTAATAATACGAGTTAGATTGATAATAATAAGAGTAATAAGTATAGTAATTGTCGTCCTATCGATCATATAAGCATAATATGGCTAATAATATGAGTTAGACTGATAATAATAAGAGTAATGAGTATAGCAATTGTCGTCCTATCGATCATATAAGCATAATATGGCTAATAATATGAGTTGGATTGATAATAATAAGAGTAATAAGCATAGTAATTGTCGTTCTATCGGTCATATAACCATAATATGGCTAATAATATGAGTTAGATTGATTATAATGAGAGTAATAAGTATAGTAATTGTCGTTCTATCGATCATATAAGCATAATATGGCTAATAATATGAGTCAGATTGATAATAATAAGAGTAATGAGTATAGTAATTGTCGTTCTATCGATCATATAAGCATGATATGCCTAATAATATGAGTTAGATTGATAATAATAAGAGTAATGAGTATAGTAATTGTCGTCCTATCGATCATATAAGTATAATATGGCTAATAATATGAGTTAGATTGATAAGAATAAGAGTAATAAGTATAGTAATTGTCGTTCTATCGATCATATAAGCATAATATGGCAAATAATATGAGTTAGATTGATAATAATAAGAGTAATGAGTATAGTAATTGTCATCCTATCGATGATATAAGTATAATATGGCTAATAATATGAGTTATATTGATAATAATAAGAGTAATGAGTATAGTAATTGTCGTCCTATCGATCATATAAGCATAATATGGCTAATAATATGAGTCAGATTGATAATAATAAGAGTAATGAGTATAGTAATTGTCGTTCTATCGATCATATAAGCATAATATGGCTAATAATTTGAGTTAGATTGATAATAATAAGAGTAATGAGTATAGTAATTGTCGTCCTATCGATCATATAAGCATAATGTGGCTAATAATATGAGTTAGATTGATAGTAATAAGAGTAATAAGTATAGTAATTGTCGTTCTATCGGTCATATAATCATAATATGGCTAATAATATGAGTTAGATTGATAACAGTGAGTGTAATAAGTATAGTAATTGTCGTCATATCGATCATATAAGCATAATATGGCTAATAATATGAGTTAGATTGATAATAATAAGAGTAATGAGTATAGTAATTGTCGTCCTATCGATCATATAAGCATAATATGGCTAATAATATGAGTTAGATTGATAATAATAAGAGTAATAAGCATAGTAATTGTTGTTCTATCGGTCATATAACCATAATATGGCTAATAATATGAGTTAGATTGATAATAATAAGAGTAATAAGCATAGTAATTGTCGACCTATCGGTCATATAACCATAATATGGCTAATAATATGAGTTAGATTGATTATAATGAGAGTAATAAGTATAGTAATTGTCGTTCTATCGATCATATAAGCATAATATGGCTAATAATATGAGTCAGATTGATAATAATAAGAGTAATGAGTATAGTAATTGTCGTTCTATCGATCATATAAGCATGATATGCCTAATAATATGAGTTAGATTGATAACAATAAGAGTAATGAGTATAGTAATTGTCGTCCTATCGTTCATATAAGTATAATATGGCTAATAATATGAGTTAGATTGATAAGAATAAGAGTAATGAGTATAGTAATTGTCGTCCTATCGATCATATAAGCATAATATGGCTAATAATATGAGTTAGATTGATAATAATAAGAGTAATAAGCATAGTAATTGTCGTTCTATCGGTCATATAACCATAATATGGCTAATAATATGAGTTAGATTGATAATAATAAGAGTAATAAGCATAGTAATTGTCGTTCTATCGGTCATATAACCATAATATGGCTAATAATATGAGTTAGATTGATTATAATGAGAGTAATAAGTATAGTAATTGTCGTTCTATCGATCATATAAGCATAATATGGCTAATAATATGAGTCAGATTGATAATAATAAGAGTAATGAGTATAGTAATTGTCGTTCTATCGATCATATAAGCATGATATGGCTAATAATATGAGTTAGATTGATAATAATAAGAGTAATGAGTATAGTAATTGTCGTTCTATCGATCATATAAGCATAATATGGCTAATAATATGAGTTAGATTGATAATAATAAGAGTAATGAGTATAGTAATTGTCGTCCTATCGATCATATAAGTATAATATGGCTAATAATATGAGTTAGATTGATAAGAATAAGAGTAATAAGTATATTAATTGTCGTTCTATCGATCATATAAGCATAATATGGCAAATAATATGAGTTAGATTGATAATAATAAGAGTAATGAGTATAGTAATTGTCATCCTATCGATGATATAAGTATAATATGGCTAATAATATGAGTTATATTGATAATAATAAGAGTAATGAGTATAGTAATTGTCGTCCTATCGATCATATAAGCATAATATGGCTAATAATATGAGTTAGATTGATAATAATAAGAGTAATGAGTATAGTAATTGTCGTTCTATCGATCATATAAGCATAATATGGCTAATAATATGAGTTAGATTGATAATAATAAGAGTAATGAGTATAGTAATTGTCGTCCTATCGATCATATAAGCATAATGTGGCTAATAATATGAGTTAGATTGATAGTAATAAGAGTAATAAGTATAGTAATTGTCGTTCTATCGGTCATATAACCATAATATGGCTAATAATATGAGTTAGATTGATAACAGTGAGTGTAATAAGTATAGTAATTGTCGTCATATCGATCATATAAGCATAATATGGCTAATAATATGAGTTAGATTGATGATAATAAGAGTAATGAGTATAGTAATTGTCATCCTATCGATCATATAAGCATAATATGGCTAATAATATGAGTTAGATTGACAATAATAAGAGTAATAAGTATAGTAATTGTCGTTCTATCGGTCATATAACCATAATATGGCTAATAATATGAGTTAGATTGATAACAGTGAGTGTAATAAGTATAGTAATTGTCGTTCTATCGATCATATAAGCATAATATGGCTAATAATATGAGTTAGATTGATAATAATAAGAGTAATGAGTATAGTAATTGTCGTCCTATCGATCATATAAGCATAATATGGCTAATAATATGAGTTAGATTGATAATAATAAGAGTAATAAGCATAGTAATTGTCGTTCTATCGGTCATATAACCATAATATGGCTAATAATATGAGTTAGATTGATAATAATAAGAGTAATAAGCATAGTAATTGTCGTTCTATCGGTCATATAACCATAATATGGCTAATAATATGAGTTAGATTGATAACAGTGAGTGTAATAAGTATAGTAATTGTCGTTATATCGATCATACAAGCATAATATGCCCAATAATATGAGTTAGATTGATAATAATAAGAGTAATGAGTATAGTAATTGTCGTCCTATCGATCATATAAGCATAATATGGCTAATAATACGAGTTAGATTGATAATAATAAGAGTAATAAGTATAGTAATTGTCGTCCTATCGATCATATAAGCATAATATGGCTAATAATATGAGTTAGACTGATAATAATAAGAGTAATGAGTATAGCAATTGTCGTCCTATCGATCATATAAGCATAATATGGCTAATAATATGAGTTGGATTGATAATAATAAGAGTAATGAGTATAGTAATTGTCATCCTATCGATCATATAAGTATAATATGGCTAATAATATGAGTTAGATTGATAAGAATAAGAGTAATGAGTATAGTAATTGTCGTCCTATCGATCATATAAGCATAATATGGCTAATAATATGAGTTAGATTGATAATAATAAGAGTAATAAGCATAGTAATTGTCGTTCTATCGGTCATATAACCATAATATGGCTAATAATATGAGTTAGATTGATAATAATAAGAGTAATAAGCATAGTAATTGTCGTTCTATCGGTCATATAACCATAATATGGCTAATAATATGAGTTAGATTGATTATAATGAGAGTAATAAGTATAGTAATTGTCGTTCTATCGATCATATAAGCATAATATGGCTAATAATATGAGTCAGATTGATAATAATAAGAGTAATGAGTATAGTAATTGTCGTTCTATCGATCATATAAGCATGATATGCCTAATAATATGAGTTAGATTGATAATAATAAGAGTAATGAGTATAGTAATTGTCGTCCTATCGATCATATAAGTATAATATGGCTAATAATATGAGTTAGATTGATAAGAATAAGAGTAATAAGTATAGTAATTGTCGTTCTATCGATCATATAAGCATAATATGGCAAATAATATGAGTTAGATTGATAATAATAAGAGTAATGAGTATAGTAATTGTCATCCTATCGATGATATAAGTATAATATGGCTAATAATATGAGTTATATTGATAATAATAAGAGTAATGAGTATAGTAATTGTCGTCCTATCGATCATATAAGCATAATATGGCTAATAATATGAGTTAGATTGATAATAATAAGAGTAATGAGTATAGTAATTGTCGTTCTATCGATCATATAAGCATAATATGGCTAATAATATGAGTTAGATTGATAATAATAAGAGTAATGAGTATAGTAATTGTCGTCCTATCGATCATATAAGCATAATATGGCTAATAATATGAGTTAGATTGATAATAATAAGAGTAATAAGCATAGTAATTGTTGTTCTATCGGTCATATAACCATAATATGGCTAATAATATGAGTTAGATTGATTATAATGAGAGTAATAAGTATAGTAATTGTCGTTCTATCGATCATATAAGCATAATATGGCTAATAATATGAGTCAGATTGATAATAATAAGAGTAATGAGTATAGTAATTGTCGTTCTATCGATCATATAAGCATGATATGCCTAATAATATGAGTTAGATTGATAACAATAAGAGTAATGAGTATAGTAATTGTCGTCCTATCGTTCATATAAGTATAATATGGCTAATAATATGAGTTAGATTGATAAGGATAAGAGTAATGAGTATAGTAATTGTCGTCCTATCGATCATATAAGCATAATAGGGCTAATAATATGAGTTAGATTGATAATAATAAGAGTAATAAGCATAGTAATTGTCGTTCTATCGGTCATATAACCATAATATGGCTAATAATATGAGTTAGATTGATAATAATAAGAGTAATAAGCATAGTAATTGTCGTTCTATCGGTCATATAACCATAATATGGCTAATAATATGAGTTAGATTGATTATAATGAGAGTAATAAGTATAGTAATTGTCGTTCTATCGATCATATAAGCATAATATGGCTAATAATATGAGTCAGATTGATAATAATAAGAGTAATGAGTATAGTAATTGTCGTTCTATCGATCATATAAGCATGATATGGCTAATAATATGAGTTAGATTGATAATAATAAGAGTAATGAGTATAGTAATTGTCGTTCTATCGATCATATAAGCATAATATGGCTAATAATATGAGTTAGATTGATAATAATAAGAATAATGAGTATAGTAATTGTCGTCCTATCGATCATATAAGCATAATGTGGCTAATAATATGAGTTAGATTGATAGTAATAAGAGTAATAAGTATAGTAATTGTCGTTCTATCGGTCATATAAAAATAATATGGCTAATAATATGAGTTAGATTGATAACAGTGAGTGTAATAAGTATAGTAATTGTCGTCATATCGATCATATAAGCATAATATGGCTAATAATATGAGTTAGATTGATGATAATAAGAGTAATGAGTATAGTAATTGTCATCCTATCGATCATATAAGCATAATATGGCTAATAATATGAGTTAGATTGACAATAATAAGAGTAATAAGTATAGTAATTGTCGTTCTATCGGTCATATAACCATAATATGGCTAATAATATGAGTTAGATTGATAACAGTGAGTGTAATAAGTCTAGTAATTGTCGTTCTATCGATCATATAAGCATAATATGGCTAATAATATGAGTTAGATTGATAATAATAAGAGTAATGAGTATAGTAATTGTCGTCCTATCGATCATATAAGCATAATATGGCTAATAATATGAGTTAGATTGATAATAATAAGAGTAATAAGCATAGTAATTGTCGTTCTATCGGTCATATAACCATAATATGGCTAATAATATGAGTTAGATTGATAATAATAAGAGTAATAAGCATAGTAATTGATATTCTATCGGTCATATAACCATAATATGGCTAATAATATGAGTTAGATTGATTATAATGAGAGTAATAAGTATAGTAATTGTCGTTCTATCGATCATATAAGCATAATATGGCTAATAATATGAGTCAGATTGATAATAATAAGAGTAATGAGTATAGTAATTGTCGTTCTATCGATCATATAAGCATGATATGCCTAATAATATGAGTTAGATTGATAACAATAAGAGTAATGAGTATAGTAATTGTCGTCCTATCGATCATATAAGTATAATATGGCTAATAATATGAGTTAGATTGATAAGAATAAGAGTAATAAGTATAGTAATTGTCGTTCTATCGATCAGATAAGCATAATTTGGCAAATAATATGAGTTAGATTGATAATAATAAGAGTAATGAGTATAGTAATTGTCATCCTATCTATGATATAAGTATAATATGGCTAATAATATGAGTTATATTGATAATAATAAGAGTAATGAGTATAGTAATTGTCGTCCTATCGATCATATAAGCATAATATGGCTAATAATATGAGTTAGATTGATAATAATAAGAGTAATGAGTATAGTAATTGTCGTTCTATCGATCATATAAGCATAATATGGCTAATAATATGAGTTAGATTGATAATAATAAGAGTAATGAGTATAGTAATTGTCGTCCTATCGATCATATAAGCATAATGTGGCTAATAATATGAGTTAGATTGATAGTAATAAGAGTAATAAGTATAGTAATTGTCGTTCTATCGGTCATATAACCATAATATGGCTAATAATATGAGTTAGATTGATAACAGTGAGTGTAATAAGTATAGTAATTGTCGTCATATCGATCATATAAGCATAATATGGCTAATAATATGAGTTAGATTGATGATAGTAAGAGTAATGAGTATAGTAATTGTCATCCTATCGATCATATAAGCATAATATGGCTAATAATATGAGTTAGATTGACAATAATAAGAGTAATAAGTATAGTAATTGTCGTTCTATCGGTCATATAACCATAATATGGCTAATAATATGAGTTAGATTGATAACAGTGAGTGTAATAAGTATAGTAATTGTCGTTCTATCGATCATATAAGCATAATATGGCTAATAATATGAGTTAGATTGATAATAATAAGAGTAATGAGTATAGTAATTGTCGTCCTATCGATCATGTAAGCGTAATATGGCTAATAATATGAGTTAGATTGATAATAATAAGAGTAATGAGTGTAGTAATTGTCATCCTATCGATCATATAAGTATAATATGGCTAATAATATGAGTTAGATTGATAAGAATAAGAGTAATAAGCATAGTAATTGTCGTTCTATCGGTCATATAACCATAATATGGCTAATAATATGAGTTAGATTGATAATAATAAGAGTAATAAGCATAGTAATTGTCGTTCTATCGGTCATATAACCATAATATGGCTAATAATATGAGTTAGATTGATTATAATGAGAGTAATAAGTATAGTAATTGTCGTCCTATCGATCATGTAAGCGTAATATGGCTAATAATATGAGTTAGATTGATAATAATAAGAGTAATGAGTGTAGTAATTGTCATCCTATCGATCATATAAGTATAATATGGCTAATAATATGAGTTAGATTGATAAGAATAAGAGTAATAAGCATAGTAATTGTCGTTCTATCGGTCATATAACCATAATATGGCTAATAATATGAGTTAGATTGATAATAATAAGAGTAATAAGCATAGTAATTGTCGTTCTATCGGTCATATAACCATAATATGGCTAATAATATGAGTTAGATTGATTATAATGAGAGTAATAAGTATAGTAATTGTCGTTCTATCGATCATATAAGCATAATATGGCTAATAATATGAGTCAGATTGATAATAATAAGAGTAATGAGTATAGTAATTGTCGTTCTATCGATCATATAAGCATGATATGCCTAATAATATGAGTTAGATTGATAACAATAAGAGTAATGAGTATAGTAATTGTCGTCCTATCGATCATATAAGTATAATATGGCTAATAATATGAGTTAGATTGATAAGAATAAGAGTAATGAGTACAGTAATTGTCGTCCTATCGATCATATAAGCATAATATGGCTAATAATATGAGTTAGATTGCTAATAATAAGAGTAATAAGCATAGTAATTGTCGTTCTATCGGTCATATAACCATAATATGGCTAATAATATGAGTTAGATTGATAATAATAAGAGTAATAAGCATAGTAATTGTCGTTCTATCGGTCATATAACCATAATATGGCTAATAATATGAGTTAGATTGATAGTAATAAGAGTAATAAGTATAGTAATTGTCGTTCTATCGGTCATATAACCATAATATGGCTAATAATATGAGTTAGATTGATAACAGTGAGTGTAATAAGTATAGTAATTGTCGTCATATCGATCATATAAGCATAATATGGCTAATAATATGAGTTAGATTGATGATAATAAGAGTAATGAGTATAGTAATTGTCATCCTATCGATCATATAAGCATAATATGGCTAATAATATGAGTTAGATTGACAATAATAAGAGTAATAAGTATAGTAATTGTCGTTCTATCGGTCATATAACCATAATATGGCTAATAATATGAGTTAGATTGATAACAGTGAGTGTAATAAGTATAGTAATTGTCGTTCTATCGATCATATAAGCATAATATGGCTAATAATATGAGTTAGATTGATAATAATAAGAGTAATGAGTATAGTAATTGTCGTCCTATCGATCATGTAAGCGTAATATGGCTAATAATATGAGTTAGATTGATAATAATAAGAGTAATGAGTGTAGTAATTGTCATCCTATCGATCATATAAGTATAATATGGCTAATAATATGAGTTAGATTGATAAGAATAAGAGTAATAAGTATAGTAATTGTCGTTCTATCGATCACATCTGCATAATATGGTTAATAATATGAGTTAGATTGGTAATAGTGAGTGTAATAAGCATAGTAATTGTCATCCTATCGATCATATAAGTATAATATGGCTAATAATATGAGTTAGATTGATAGTAATAAGAGTAATAAGTATAGTAATTGTCGTTCTATCGGTCATATAACCATAATATGGCTAATAATATGAGTTAGATTGATAACAGTGAGTGTAATAAGTATAGTAATTGTCGTCATATCGATCATATAAGCATAATATGGCTAATAATATGAGTTAGATTGATGATAATAAGAGTAATGAGTATAGTAATTGTCATCCTATCGATCATATAAGCATAATATGGCTAATAATATGAGTTAGATTGACAATAATAAGAGTAATAAGTATAGTAATTGTCGTTCTATCGGTCATATAACCATAATATGGCTAATAATATGAGTTAGATTGATAACAGTGAGTGTAATAAGTATAGTAATTGTCGTTCTATCGATCATATAAGCATAATATGGCTAATAATATGAGTTAGATTGATAATAATAAGAGTAATGAGTATAGTAATTGTCGTCCTATCGATCATATAAGCATAATATGGCTAATAATATGAGTTAGATTGATAATAATAAGAGTAATAAGCATAGTAATTGTCGTTCTATCGGTCATATAACCATAATATGGCTAATAATATGAGTTAGATTGATTATAATGAGAGTAATAAGTATAGTAATTGTCGTTCTATCGATCATATAAGCATAATATGGCTAATAATATGAGTCAGATTGATAATAATAAGAGTAATGAGTATAGTAATTGTCGTTCTATCGATCATATAAGCATGATATGCCTAATAATATGAGTTAGATTGATAACAATAAGAGTAATGAGTATAGTAATTGTCGTCCTATCGATCATATAAGTATAATATGGCTAATAATATGAGTTAGATTGATAAGAATAAGAGTAATAAGTATAGTAATTGTCGTTCTATCGATCATATAAGCATAATATGGCAAATAATATGAGTTAGATTGATAATAATAAGAGTAATGAGTATAGTAATTGTCATCCTATCGATGATATAAGTATAATGTGGCTAATAATATGAGTTATATTGATAATAATAAGAGTAATGAGTATAGTAATTGTCGTCCTATCGATCATATAAGCATAATGTGGCTAATAATATGAGTTAGATTGATAGTAATAAGAGTAATAAGTATAGTAATTGTCGTTCTATCGGTCATATAACCATAATATGGCTAATAATATGAGTTAGATTGATAACAGTGAGTGTAATAAGTA
Organism: Megachile rotundata; assembly: GCF_050947335.1. Lineage (NCBI taxonomy): Eukaryota > Metazoa > Arthropoda > Insecta > Hymenoptera > Megachilidae > Megachile > Megachile rotundata. Next base: position 51,683 of record NW_027473712.1, on the reverse strand, counting down.
TAGTAATTGTCGTCATATCGATCATATAAGCATAATATGGCTAATAATATGAGTTAGATTGATGATAATAAGAGTAATGAGTATAGTAATTGTCATCCTATCGATCATATAAGCATAATATGGCTAATAATATGAGTTAGATTGATAAGAATAAGAGTAATGAGTATAGTAATTGTCGTCCTATCGATCATATAAGCATAATATGGCTAATAATATGAGTTAGATTGATAATAATAAGAGTAATAAGCATAGTAATTGTCGTTCGATCGGTCATATAACCATAATATGGCTAATAATATGAGTTAGATTGATAATAATAAGAGTAATAAGCATAGTAATTGTCGTTCTATCGGTCATATATCCATAATATGGCTAATAATATGAGTTAGATTGATTATAATGAGAGAAATAAGTATAGTAATTGTCGTTCCATCGATCATATAAGCATAATATGGCTAATAATATGAGTCAGATTGATAATAATAAGAGTAATGAGTATAGTAATTGTCGTTCTATCGATCATATAAGCATGATATGCCTAATAATATGAGTTAGATTGATAATAATAAGAGTCATGAGTATAGTAATTGTCGCTCTATCGATCATATAAGCATAATATGGCTAATAATATGAGTTAGATTGATAATAATAAGAGTAATGAGTATAGTAATTGTCGTCCTATCGATCATATAAGCATAATGTGGCTAATAATATGAGTTAGATTGATAGTAATAAGAGTAATAAGTATAGTAATTGTCGTTCTATCGGTCATATAACCATAATATGGCTAATAATATGAGTTAGATTGATAACAGTGAGTGTAATAAGTATAGTAATTGTCGTCATATCGATCATATAAGCATAATATGGCTAATAATATGAGTTAGGTTGATGATAATAAGAGTAATGAGTATAGTAATTGTCATCCTATTGATCATATAAGCATAATATGGCTAATAATATGAGTTAGATTGACAATAATAAGAGTAATAAGTATAGTAATTGTCGTTCTATCGGTCATATAACCATAATATGGCTAATAATATGAGTTAGATTGATAACAGTGAGTGTAATAAGTATAGTAATTGTCGTTCTATCGATCATATAAGCATAATATGGCTAATAATATGAGTTAGATTGATAATAATAAGAGTAATGAGTATAGTAATTGTCGTCCTATCGATCATATAAGCATAATATGGCTAATAATATGATATAGATTGATAATAATAAGAGTAATAAGCATAGTAATTGTCGTTCTATCGGTCATATAACCATAATATGGCTAATAATATGAGTTAGATTGATAATAATAAGAGTAATAAGCATAGTAATTGTCGTTCTATCGGTCATATAACCATAATATGGCTAATAATATGAGTTAGATTGATTATAATGAGAGTAATAAGTATAGTAATTGTCGTTCTATCGATCATATAAGCATAATATGGCTAATAATATGAGTCAGATTGATAATAATAAGAGTAATGAGTATAGTAATTGTCGTTCTATCGATCATATAAGCATGATATGCCTAATAATATGAGTTAGATTGATAACAATAAGAGTAATGAGTATAGTAATTGTCGTCCTATCGATCATATAAGTATAATATGGCTAATAATATGAGTTAGATTGATAAGAATAAGAGTAATAAGTATAGTAATTGTCGTTCTATCGATCATATAAGCATAATATGGCAAATAATATGAGTTAGATTGATAATAATAAGAGTAATGAGTATAGTAATTGTCGTCCTATCGATCATATAAGCATAATGTGGCTAATAATATGAGTTAGATTGATAGTAATAAGAGTAATAAGTATAGTAATTGTCGTTCTATCGGTCATATAACCATAATATGGCTAATAATATGAGTTAGAATGATAACAGTGAGTGTAATAAGTATAGTAATTGTCGTCATATCGATCATATAAGCATAATATGGCTAATAATATGAGTTAGATTGATGATAATAAGAGTAATGAGTATAGTAATTGTCATCCTATCGATCATATAAGCATAATATGGCTAATAATATGAGTTAGATTGACAATAATAAGAGTAATAAGTATAGTAATTGTCGTTCTATCGATCATATAACCATAATATGGCTAATAATATGAGTTAGATTGATAACAGTGAGTGTAATAAGTATAGTAATTGTCGTTCTATCGATCATATAAGCATAATATGGCTAATAATATGAGTTAGATTGATAATAATAAGAGTAATGAGTATAGTAATTGTCGTCCTATCGATCATGTAAGCGTAATATGGCTAATAATATGAGTTAGATTGATAATAATAAGAGTAATGAGTGTAGTAATTGTCATCCTATCGATCATATAAGTATAATATGGCTAATAATATGAGTTAGATTGATAAGAATAAGAGTAATAAGTATAGTAATTGTCGTTCTATCGATCACATCTGCATAATATGGTTAATAATATGAGTTAGATTGGTAATAGTGAGTGTAATAAGCATAGTAATTGTCATCCTATCGATCATATAAGTATAATATGGCTAATAATATGAGTTAGATTGATAATAATAAGAGTAATGAGTATATTAATTGTCGTTCTATCGGTCATATAACCATAATATGGCTAATAATATGAGTTAGATTGATAACAGTGAGTGTAATATGTACAGTAATTGACGTTATATCGATCATATAAGCATAATATGGCTAATAATATGAGTTAGATTGATAATAATAAGAGTAATGAGTATAGTAATTGTCGTCCTATCGATCATATAAGCATAATATGGCAAATAATATGAGTTAGATTGATAATAATAAGAGTAATGAGTATAGTAATTGTCATCCTATCGATGATATAAGTATAATATGGCTAATAATATGAGTTATATTGATAATAATAAGAGTAATGAGTATAGTAATTGTCGTCCTATCGATCATATAAGCATAATATGGCTAATAATATGAGTTAGATTGATAATAATAAGAGTAATGAGTATAGTAATTGTCGTTCTATCGATCATATAAGCATAATATGGCTAATAATATGAGTTAGATTGATAATAATAAGAGTAATGAGTATAGTAATTGTCGTCCTATCGATCATATAAGCATAATGTGGCTAATAATATGAGTTAGATTGATAGTAATAAGAGTAATAAGTATAGTAATTGTCGTTCTATCGGTCATATAACCATAATATGGCTAATAATATGAGTTAGATATATAACAGTGAGTGTAATAAGTATAGTAATTGTCGTCATATCGATCATATAAGCATAATATGGCTAATAATATGAGTTAGATTGATGATAATAAGAGTAATGAGTATAGTAATTGTCATCCTATCGATCATATAAGCATAATATGGCTAATAATATGAGTTAGATTGATAAGAATAAGAGTAATAAGTATAGTAATTGTCGTTCTATCGGTCATATAACCATAATATGGCTAATAATATGAGTTAGATTGATAACAGTGAGTGTAATAAGTATAGTAATTGTCGTTCTATCGATCATATAAGCATAATATGGCTAATAATATGAGTTAGATTGATAATAATAAGAGTAATGAGTATAGTAATTGTCGTCCTATCGATCATGTAAGCGTAATATGGCTAATAATATGAGTTAGATTGATAATAATAAGAGTAATGAGTGTAGTAATTGTCATCCTATCGATCATATAAGTATAATATGGCTAATAATATGAGTTAGATTGATAAGAATAAGAGTAATAAGTATAGTAATTGTCGTTCTATCGATCACATCTGCATAATATGGTTAATAATATGAGTTAGATTGGTAATAGTGAGTGTAATAAGCATAGTAATTGTCATCCTATCGATCATATAAGTATAATATGGCTAATAATATGAGTTAGATTGATAATAATAAGAGTAATGAGTATATTAATTGTCGTTCTATCGGTCATATAACCATAATATGGCTAATAATATGAGTTAGATTGATAACAGTGAGTGTAATAAGTACAGTAATTGACGTTATATCGATCATATAAGCATAATATGGCTAATAATATGAGTTAGATTGATAATAATAAGAGTAATGAGTATAGTAATTGTCGTCCTATCGATCATATAAGCATAATATGGCAAATAATATGAGTTAGATTGATAATAATAAGAGTAATGAGTATAGTAATTGTCATCCTATCGATGATATAAGTATAATATGGCTAATAATATGAGTTATATTGATAATAATAAGAGTAATGAGTATAGTAATTGTCGTCCTATCGATCATATAAGCATAATATGGCTAATAATATGAGTTAGATTGATAATAATAAGAGTAATAAGTATAGTAATTGTCGTTCTATCGGTCATATAACCATAATATGGCTAATAATATGAGTTAGATTGATAACAGTGAGTGTAATAAGTATAGTAATTGTCCTTATATCGATCATATAAGCATAATATGGTTAATAATATGAGTTAGATTGATAATAATAAGAGTAATGAGTATAGTAATTGTCATACTATCGATCATATAAGCATAATATGGCTAATAATATGAGTTAGATTGATAAGAATAAGAGTAATAAGTATAGTAATTGTCGTTCTATCGATCACATCTGCATAATATGGTTAATAATATGAGTTAGATTGGTAATAGTGAGTGTAATAAGCATAGTAATTGTCGTTCTATCGATCATATAAGCATAATATGGCTAATAATATGAGTTAGATTGATAATAATAAGAGTAATGAGTATAGTAATTGTCGTTCTATCGATCATATAAGCATAATATGGCTAATAATATGAGTTAGATTGATAATAATAAGAGTAATGAGTATAGTAATTGTCGTCCTATCGATCATATAAGCATAATGTGGCTAATAATATGAGTTAGATTGATAGTAATAAGAGTAATAGGTATAGTAATTGTCGTTCTATCGGTCATATAACCATAATATGGCTAATAATATGAGTTAGATTGATAACAGTGAGTGTAATAAGTATAGTAATTGTCGTCATATCGTTCATATAAGCATAATATGGCTAATAATATGAGTTAGATTGATGATAGTAAGAGTAATGAGTATAGTAATTGTCATCCTATCGATCATATAAGCATAATATGGCTAATAATATGAGTTAGAGTGATAAGAATAAGAGTAATAAGTATAGGAATTGTCATCCTATCGATCATATAAGCATGATATGGCTAATAATATGAGTTAGATTGATAATAGTGAGTGTAATAAGTATAGTAATTGTCGTTCTATCGATCATATAAGCATGATATGGCTAATAATATGAGTTAGATTGATAACAGTGAGTGTAATAAGTATAGTAATTGTCGTTCTATCGATCATATAAGCATAATATGGCTAATAATATGAGTTAGATTGATAATAATAAGAGTAATCAGTATAGTAATTGTCGTCCTATCGATCATGTAAGCGTAATATGGCTAATAATATGAGTTAGATTGATAATAATAAGAGTAATGAGTGTAGTAATTGTCATCCTATCGATCATATAAGTATAATATGGCTAATAATATGAGTTAGATTGATAAGAATAAGAGTAATAAGTATAGTAATTGTCGTTCTATCGATCACATCTGCATAATATGGTTAATAATATGAGTTAGATTGGTAATAGTGAGTGTAATAAGCATAGTAATTGTCATCCTATCGATCATATAAGTATAATATGGCTAATAATATGAGTTAGATTGATAATAATAAGAGTAATGAGTATATTAATTGTCGTTCTATCGGTCATATAACCATAATATGGCTAATAATATGAGTTAGATTGATAACAGTGAGTGTAATAAGTACAGTAATTGACGTTATATCGATCATATAAGCATAATATGGCTAATAATATGAGTTAGATTGATAATAATAAGAGTAATGAGTATAGTAATTGTCGTCCTATCGATCATATAAGCATAATATGGCAAATAATATGAGTTAGATTGATAATAATAAGAGTAATGAGTATAGTAATTGTCATCCTATCGATGATATAAGTATAATATGGCTAATAATATGAGTTATATTGATAATAATAAGAGTAATGAGTATAGTAATTGTCGTCCTATCGATCATATAAGCATAATATGGCTAATAATATGAGTTAGGTTGATGATAATAAGAGTAATGAGTATAGTAATTGTCATCCTATTGATCATATAAGCATAATATGGCTAATAATATGAGTTAGATTGATAAGAATAAGAGTAATGAGTATAGTAATTGTCGTCCTATCGATCATATAAGCATAATATGGCTAATAATATGAGTTAGATTGATAATAATAAGAGTAATAAGCATAGTAATTGTCGTTCTATCGGTCATATAACCATAATATGGCTAATAATATGAGTTAGATTGATAACAGTGAGTGTAATAAGTATAGTAATTGTCCTTATATCGATCATATAAGCATAATATGGTTAATAATATGAGTTAGATTGATAATAATAAGAGTAATGAGTATAGTAATTGTCGTTCTATCGATCATATAAGCATAATATGGCTAATAATATGAGTTAGAGTGATAAGAATAAGAGTAATAAGTATAGGAATTGTCATCCTATCGATCATATAAGCATGATATGGCTAATAATATGAGTTAGATTGATAATAGTGAGTGTAATAAGTATAGTAATTGTCGTTCTATCGATCACATCTGCATAATATGGTTAATAATATGAGTTAGATTGGTAATAGTGAGTGTAATAAGCATAGTAATTGTCGTTCTATCGGTCATATAACCATAATATGGCTAATAATATGAGTTAGATTGATAATAATAAGAGTAATGAGTATAGTAATTGTCGTCCTATCGATCATATAAGCATAATATGGCTAATAATATGAGTTAGATTGACAATAATAAGAGTAATAAGTATAGTAATTGTCGTTCTATCAGTCATATAACCATAATATGGCTAATAATATGAGTTAGATTGATAGTAATAAGAGTAATAAGTATAGTAATTGTCGTTATATCGATCATACAAGCATAATATGCCTAATAATATGAGTTAGATTGATAATAATAAGAGTAATGAGTATAGTAATTGTCGTCCTATCGATCATATAAGCATAATATGGCTAATAATATGAGTTAGATTGATAATAATAAGAGTAATAAGTATAGTAATTGTCGTCCAATCGATCATATAAGCATAATATGGCTAATAATATGAGTTAGATTGATAATAATAAGAGTAATAAGTATAGTAATTGTCGTTCTATCGGTCATATAACCATAATATGGCTAGTAATATGAGTTGGATTGATAACAGTGAGTGTAATAAGTATAGTAATTGTCGTTATATCGATCATACAAGCATAATATGCCCAATAATATGAGTTAGATTGATAATAATAAGAGTAATGAGTATAGTAATTGTCGTCCTATCGATCATATAAGCATAATATGGCTAATAATACGAGTTAGATTGATAATAATAAGAGTAATAAGTATAGTAATTGTCGTCCTATCGATCATATAAGCATAATATGGCTAATAATATGAGTTAGACTGATAATAATAAGAGTAATGAGTATAGTAATTGTCGTCCTATCGATCATATAAGCATAATATGGCTAATAATATGAGTTAGATTGGTAATAGTGAGTGTAATAAGCATAGTAGTTGTCGTTCCATCGATCATATAAGCATAATATTCCCAATAATATGAGTTAGATTGATAATAATAAGAGTAATGAGTATAGTAATTGTCGTCCTATCGATCATATAAGCATAATGTGGCTAATAATACGAGTTAGATTGATAATAATAAGAGTAATAAGTATAGTAATTGTCGTCCTATCGATCATATAAGCATAATATGGCTAATAATATGAGTTAGACTGATAATAATAAGAGTAATAAGTATAGTAATTGTCGTCCTATCGATCATATAAGCATAATATGGCTAATAATATGAGTTGGATTGATAATAATAAGAGTAATGAGTATAGTAATTGTCATCCTATCGATCATATAAGTATAATATGGCTAATAATATGAGTTAGATTGATAAGAATAAGAGTAATGAGTATAGTAATTGTCGTCCTATCGATCATATAAGCATAATATGGCTAATAATATGAGTTAGATTGATAATAATAAGAGTAATAAGCATAGTAATTGTCGTTCTATCGGTCATATAACCATAATATGGCTAATAATATGAGTTAGATTGATAATAATAAGAGTAATAAGCATAGTAATTGTCGTTCTATCGGTCATATAACCATAATATGGCTAATAATATGAGTTAGATTGATTATAATGAGAGTAATAAGTATAGTAATTGTCGTTCTATCGATCATATAAGCATAATATGGCTAATAATATGAGTTAGATTGATAATAATAAGAGTAATGAGTATAGTAATTGTCATACTATCGATCATATAAGCATAATATGGCTAATAATATGAGTTAAATTGATAAGAATAAGAGTAATAAGTATAGGAATTGTCATCCTATCGATCATATAAGCATAATATGGCTAATAATATGAGTTAGATTGATAAGAATAAGAGTAATAAGTATAGTAATTGTCGTTCTATCGATCACATCTGCATAATATGGTTAATAATATGAGTTAGATTGGTAATAGTGAGTGTAATAAGCATAGTAATTGTCGTTCTATCGATCATATAAGCATAATATGGCTAATAATATGAGTTAGATTGATAATAATAAGAGTAATGAGTATAGTAATTGTCGTTCTATCGATCATATAAGCATAATATGGCTAATAATATGAGTTAGATTGATAATAATAAGAGTAATGAGTATAGTAATTGTCGTCCTATCGATCATATAAGCATAATGTGGCTAATAATATGAGTTAGATTGATAATAATAAGAGTAATAAGTATAGTAATTGTCGTTCTATCGGTCATATAACCATAATATGGCTAATAACATGAGTTCGATTGATAATAATAAGAGTAATAAGTATAGTAATTGTCGTTCTATCAGTCATATAACCATAATATGGCTAATAATATGAGTTAGATTGATAGTAATAAGAGTAATAAGTATAGTAATTGTCGTTATATCGATCATACAAGCATAATATGCCTAATAATATGAGTTAGATTGATAATAATAAGAGTAATGAGTATAGTAATTGTCGTCCTATCGATCATATAAGCATAATATGGCTAATAATATGAGTTAGATTGACAATAATAAGAGTAATAAGTATAGTAATTGTCGTTCTATCAGTCATATAACCATAATATGGCTAATAATATGAGTTAGATTGATAGTAATAAGAGTAATAAGTATAGTAATTGTCGTTATATCGATCATACAAGCATAATATGCCTAATAATATGAGTTAGATTGATAATAATAAGAGTAATGAGTATAGTAATTGTCGTCCTATCGATCATATAAGCATAATATGGCTAATAATATGAGTTAGATTGATAATAATAAGAGTAATAAGTATAGTAATTGTCATCCTATCGATCATATAAGTATAATGTGGCTAATAATATGAGTTAGATTGATAGTAATAAGAGTAATAAGTATAGTAATTGTCGTTCTATCGGTCATATAACCATAATATGGCTAATAATATGAGTTAGATTGATAATAATAAGAGTAATAAGTATAGTAATTGTCGTCCAATCGATCATATAAGCATAATATGGCTAATAATATGAGTTAGATTGATAATAATAAGAGTAATAAGTATAGTAATTGTCGTTCTATCGGTCATATAACCATAATATGGCTAGTAATATGAGTTGGATTGATAACAGTGAGTGTAATAAGTATAGTAATTGTCGTTATATCGATCATACAAGCATAATATGCCCAATAATATGAGTTAGATTGATAATAATAAGAGTAATGAGTATAGTAATTGTCGTCCTATCGATCATATAAGCATAATATGGCTAATAATACGAGTTAGATTGATAATAATAAGAGTAATAAGTATAGTAATTGTCGTCCTATCGATCATATAAGCATAATATGGCTAATAATATGAGTTAGACTGATAATAATAAGAGTAATGAGTATAGTAATTGTCGTCCTATCGATCATATAAGCATAATATGGCTAATAATATGAGTTAGATTGGTAATAGTGAGTGTAATAAGCATAGTAGTTGTCGTTCCATCGATCATATAAGCATAATATTCCCAATAATATGAGTTAGATTGATAATAATAAGAGTAATGAGTATAGTAATTGTCGTCCTATCGATCATATAAGCATAATGTGGCTAATAATACGAGTTAGATTGATAATAATAAGAGTAATAAGTATAGTAATTGTCGTCCTATCGATCATATAAGCATAATATGGCTAATAATATGAGTTAGACTGATAATAATAAGAGTAATAAGTATAGTAATTGTCGTCCTATCGATCATATAAGCATAATATGGCTAATAATATGAGTTGGATTGATAATAATAAGAGTAATGAGTATAGTAATTGTCATCCTATCGATCATATAAGTATAATATGGCTAATAATATGAGTTAGATTGATAAGAATAAGAGTAATGAGTATAGTAATTGTCGTCCTATCGATCATATAAGCATAATATGGCTAATAATATGAGTTAGATTGATAATAATAAGAGTAATAAGCATAGTAATTGTCGTTCTATCGGTCATATAACCATAATATGGCTAATAATATGAGTTAGATTGATAATAATAAGAGTAATAAGCATAGTAATTGTCGTTCTATCGGTCATATAACCATAATATGGCTAATAATATGAGTTAGATTGATTATAATGAGAGTAATAAGTATAGTAATTGTCGTTCTATCGATCATATAAGCATAATATGGCTAATAATATGAGTTAGATTGATAATAATAAGAGTAATGAGTATAGTAATTGTCATACTATCGATCATATAAGCATAATATGGCTAATAATATGAGTTAAATTGATAAGAATAAGAGTAATAAGTATAGGAATTGTCATCCTATCGATCATATAAGCATAATATGGCTAATAATATGAGTTAGATTGATAAGAATAAGAGTAATAAGTATAGTAATTGTCGTTCTATCGATCACATCTGCATAATATGGTTAATAATATGAGTTAGATTGGTAATAGTGAGTGTAATAAGCATAGTAATTGTCGTTCTATCGATCATATAAGCATAATATGGCTAATAATATGAGTTAGATTGATAATAATAAGAGTAATGAGTATAGTAATTGTCGTTCTATCGATCATATAAGCATAATATGGCTAATAATATGAGTTAGATTGATAATAATAAGAGTAATGAGTATAGTAATTGTCGTCCTATCGATCATATAAGCATAATGTGGCTAATAATATGAGTTAGATTGATAATAATAAGAGTAATAAGTATAGTAATTGTCGTTCTATCGGTCATATAACCATAATATGGCTAATAACATGAGTTCGATTGATAATAATAAGAGTAATAAGTATAGTAATTGTCGTTCTATCAGTCATATAACCATAATATGGCTAATAATATGAGTTAGATTGATAGTAATAAGAGTAATAAGTATAGTAATTGTCGTTATATCGATCATACAAGCATAATATGCCTAATAATATGAGTTAGATTGATAATAATAAGAGTAATGAGTATAGTAATTGTCGTCCTATCGATCATATAAGCATAATATGGCTAATAATATGAGTTAGATTGATAATAATAAGAGTAATAAGTATAGTAATTGTCATCCTATCGATCATATAAGTATAATGTGGCTAATAATATGAGTTAGATTGATAACAGTGAGTGTAATAAGTATAGTAATTGTCGTCATATCGTTCATATAAGCATAATATGGCTAATAATATGAGTTAGATTGATGATAATAAGAGTAATGAGTATAGTAATTGTCATCCTATCGATCATATAAGCATAATATGGCTAATAATATGAGTTAGATTGATAAGAATAAGAGTAATAAGTATAGGAATTGTCATCCTATCGATCATATAAGCATGATATGGCTAATAATATGAGTTAGATTGATAATAGTGAGTGTAATAAGTATAGTAATTGTCGTTCTATCGATCATATAAGCATGATATGGCTAATAATATGAGTTAGATTGATAATAGTAAGAGTAATGAGTATAGTAATTGTCGTTCTATCGGTCATATAACCATAATATGGCTAATAATATGAGTTAGATTGATAATAATAAGAGTAATGAGTATAGTAATTGTCGTCCTAGCGATCATATAAGCATAATATGGCTAATAATATGAGTTAGATTGACAATAATAAGAGTAATAAGTATAGTAATTGTCGTTCTATCGGTCATATAACCATAATATGGCTAATAATATGAGTTAGATTGATAACAGTGAGTGTAATAAGTATAGTAATTGTCCTTATATCGATCATATAAGCATAATATGGTTAATAATATGAGTTAGATTGATAATAATAAGAGTAATGAGTATAGTAATTGTCATACTATCGATCATATAAGCATAATATGGCTAATAATATGAGTTAGATTGATAAGAATAAGAGTAATAAGTATAGGAATTGTCATCCTATCGATCATATAAGCATAATATGGCTAATAATATGAGTTAGATTGATAAGAATAAGAGTAATAAGTATAGTAATTGTCGTTCTATCGATCACATCTGCATAATATGGTTAATAATATGAGTTAGATTGGTAATAGTGAGTGTAATAAGCATAGTAATTGTCGTTCTATCGATCATATAAGCATAATATGGCTAATAATATGAGTTAGATTGATAATAATAAGAGTAATGAGTATAGTAATTGTCGTTCTATCGATCATATAAGCATAATATGGCTAATAATATGAGTTAGATTGATAATAATAAGAGTAATGAGTATAGTAATTGTCGTCCTATCGATCATATAAGCATAATGTGGCTAATAATATGAGTTAGACTGATAATAATAAGAGTAATGAGTATAGTAATTGTCGTCCTATCGATCATATAAGCATAATATGGCTAATAATATGAGTTAGATTGGTAATAGTGAGTGTAATAAGCATAGTAGTTGTCGTTCCATCGATCATATAAGCATAATATGCCCAATAATATGAGTTAGATTGATAATAATAAGAGTAATGAGTATAGTAATTGTCGTCCTATCGATCATATAAGCATAATATGGCTAATAATATGAGTTAGATTGATAATAATAAGAGTAATAAGCATAGTAATTGTCGTTCTATCGGTCATATAACCATAATATGGCTAATAATATGAGTTAGATTGATTATAATGAGAGTAATAAGTATAGTAATTGTCGTTCTATCGATCATATAAGCATAATATGGCTAATAATATGAGTTAGATTGATAATAATAAGAGTAATGAGTATAGTAATTGTCATACTATCGATCATATAAGCATAATATGGCTAATAATATGAGTTAAATTGATAAGAATAAGAGTAATAAGTATAGGAATTGTCATCCTATCGATCATATAAGCATAATATGGCTAATAATATGAGTTAGATTGATAAGAATAAGAGTAATAAGTATAGTAATTGTCGTTCTATCGATCACATCTGCATAATATGGTTAATAATATGAGTTAGATTGGTAATAGTGAGTGTAATAAGCATAGTAATTGTCGTTCTATCGATCATATAAGCATAATATGGCTAATAATATGAGTTAGATTGATAATAATAAGAGTAATGAGTATAGTAATTGTCGTTCTATCGATCATATAAGCATAATATGGCTAATAATATGAGTTAGATTGATAATAATAAGAGTAATGAGTATAGTAATTGTCGTCCTATCGATCATATAAGCATAATGTGGCTAATAATATGAGTTAGATTGATAATAATAAGAGTAATAAGTATAGTAATTGTCGTTATATCGATCATACAAGCATAATATGCCTAATAATATGAGTTAGATTGATAATAATAAGAGTAATGAGTATAGTAATTGTCGTCCTATCGATCATATAAGCATAATATGGCTAATAATATGAGTTAGATTGATAATAATAAGAGTAATAAGTATAGTAATTGTCATCCTATCGATCATATAAGTATAATGTGGCTAATAATATGAGTTAGATTGATAACAGTGAGTGTAATAAGTATAGTAATTGTCGTCATATCGTTCATATAAGCATAATATGGCTAATAATATGAGTTAGATTGATGATAATAAGAGTAATGAGTATAGTAATTGTCATCCTATCGATCATATAAGCATAATATGGCTAATAATATGAGTTAGATTGATAAGAATAAGAGTAATAAGTATAGGAATTGTCATCCTATCGATCATATAAGCATGATATGGCTAATAATATGAGTTAGATTGATAATAGTGAGTGTAATAAGTATAGTAATTGTCGTTCTATCGATCATATAAGCATGATATGGCTAATAATATGAGTTAGATTGATAATAGTAAGAGTAATGAGTATAGTAATTGTCGTTCTATCGGTCATATAACCATAATATGGCTAATAATATGAGTTAGATTGATAATAATAAGAGTAATGAGTATAGTAATTGTCGTCCTAGCGATCATATAAGCATAATATGGCTAATAATATGAGTTAGATTGACAATAATAAGAGTAATAAGTATAGTAATTGTCGTTCTATCGGTCATATAACCATAATATGGCTAATAATATGAGTTAGATTGATAAGAATAAGAGTAATAAGTATAGTAATTGTCGTTCTATCGATCACATCTGCATAATATGGTTAATAATATGAGTTAGATTGGTAATAGTGAGTGTAATAAGCATAGTAATTGTCGTTCTATCGATCATATAAGCATAATATGGCTAATAATATGAGTTAGATTGATAATAATAAGAGTAATGAGTATAGTAATTGTCGTTCTATCGGTCATATAACCATAATATGGCTAATAACATGAGTTCGATTGATAATAATAAGAGTAATAAGTATAGTAATTGTCGTTCTATCAGTCATATAACCATAATATGGCTAATAATATGAGTTAGATTGATAGCAATAAGAGTAATAAGTATAGTAATTGTCGTTATATCGATCATACAAGCATAATATGCCTAATAATATGAGTTAGATTGATAATAATAAGAGTAATGAGTATAGTAATTGTCGTCCTATCGATCATATAAGCATAATATGGCTAATAATATGAGTTAGATTGATAATAATAAGAGTAATAAGTATAGTAATTGTCATCCTATCGATCATATAAGTATAA
This sequence comes from Megachile rotundata, assembly GCF_050947335.1. Classification (NCBI taxonomy): domain Eukaryota; kingdom Metazoa; phylum Arthropoda; class Insecta; order Hymenoptera; family Megachilidae; genus Megachile; species Megachile rotundata. Next base: position 36,459 of record NW_027473712.1, on the reverse strand, counting down.
TGTGGCTAATAATATGAGTTAGATTGATAACAGTGAGTGTAATAAGTATAGTAATTGTCGTCATATCGTTCATATAAGCATAATATGGCTAATAATATGAGTTAGATTGATGATAATAAGAGTAATGAGTATAGTAATTGTCATCCTATCGATCATATAAGCATAATATGGCTAATAATATGAGTTAGATTGATAAGAATAAGAGTAATAAGTATAGGAATTGTCATCCTATCGATCATATAAGCATGATATGGCTAATAATATGAGTTAGATTGATAATAGTGAGTGTAATAAGTATAGTAATTGTCGTTCTATCGATCATATAAGCATGATATGGCTAATAATATGAGTTAGATTGATAATAGTAAGAGTAATGAGTATAGTAATTGTCGTTCTATCGGTCATATAAGTATAATGTGGCTAATAATATGAGTTAGATTGATAACAGTGAGTGTAATAAGTATAGTAATTGTCGTCATATCGTTCATATAAGCATAATATGGCTAATAATATGAGTTAGATTGATGATAATAAGAGTAATGAGTATAGTAATTGTCATCCTATCGATCATATAAGCATAATATGGCTAATAATATGAGTTAGATTGATAAGAATAAGAGTAATAAGTATAGGAATTGTCATCCTATCGATCATATAAGCATGATATGGCTAATAATATGAGTTAGATTGATAATAGTGAGTGTAATAAGTATAGTAATTGTCGTTCTATCGATCATATAAGCATGATATGGCTAATAATATGAGTTAGATTGATAATAGTAAGAGTAATGAGTATAGTAATTGTCGTTCTATCGGTCATATAACCATAATATGGCTAATAATATGAGTTAGATTGATAATAATAAGAGTAATGAGTATAGTAATTGTCGTCCTATCGATCATATAAGCATAATATGGCTAATAATATGAGTTAGATTGATAAGAATAAGAGTAATAAGTATAGTAATTGTCGTTCTATCGATCACATCTGCATAATATGGTTAATAATATGAGTTAGATTGGTAATAGTGAGTGTAATAAGCATAGTAATTGTCGTTCTATCGATCATATAAGCATAATATGGCTAATAATATGAGTTAGATTGATAATAATAAGAGTAATGAGTATAGTAATTGTCGTTCTATCGATCATATAAGCATAATATGGCTAATAATATGAGTTAGATTGATAATAATAAGAGTAATGAGTATAGTAATTGTCGTCCTATCGATCATATAAGCATAATGTGGCTAATAATATGAGTTAGATTGATAGTAATAAAAGTAATAAGTATAGTAATTGTCGTTCTATCGGTCATATAACCATAATATGGCTAATAATATGAGTTAGATTGATAACAGTGAGTGTAATAAGTATAGTAATTGTCGTCAGATCGATCATATAAGCATAATATGGCTAATAATATGAGTTAGATTGATGATAATAAGAGTAATGAGTATAGTAATTGTCATCCTATCGATCATATAAGCATAATATGGCTAATAATATGAGTTAGATTGATAAGAATAAGAGTAATAAGTATAGGAATTGTCATCCTATCGATCATATAAGCATGATATGGCTAATAATATGAGTTAGATTGATAATAGTGAGTGTAATAAGCATAGTAATTGTCGTTCTATCGGTCATATAACCATAATATGGCTAATAATATGAGTTAGATTGATAATAATAAGAGTAATGAGTATAGTAATTGTCGTCCTATCGATCATATAAGCATAATATGGCTAATAATATGAGTTAGATTGACAATAATAAGAGTAATAAGTATAGTAATTGTCGTTCTATCGGTCATATAACCATAATATGGCTAATAATATGAGTTAGATTGATAACAGTGAGTGTAATAAGTATAGTAATTGTCGTTCTATCGATCATATAAGCATAATATGGCTAATAATATGAGTTAGATTGATAATAATAAGAGTAATGAGTGTAGTAATTGTCATCCTATCGATCATATAAGTATAATATGGCTAATAATATGAGTTAGATTGATAAGAATAAGAGTAATAAGTATAGTAATTGTCGTTCTATCGATCACATCTGCATAATATGGTTAATAATATGAGTTAGATTGGTAATAGTGAGTGTAATAAGCATAGTAATTGTCATCCTATCGATCATATAAGTATAATATGGCTAATAATATGAGTTAGATTGATAATAATAAGAGTAATGAGTATATTAATTGTCGTTCTATCGGTCATATAACCATAATATGGCTAATAATATGAGTTAGATTGATAACAGTGAGTGTAATAAGTACAGTAATTGACGTTATATCGATCATATAAGCATAATATGGCTAATAATATGAGTTAGATTGATAATAATAAGAGTAATGAGTATAGTAATTGTCGTCCTATCGATCATATAAGCATAATATGGCAAATAATATGAGTTAGATTGATAATAATAAGAGTAATGAGTATAGTAATTGTCATCCTATCGATGATATAAGTATAATATGGCTAATAATATGAGTTATATTGATAATAATAAGAGTAATGAGTATAGTAATTGTCGTCCTATCGATCATATAAGCATAATATGGCTAATAATATGAGTTAGATTGATGATAATAAGAGTAATGAGTATAGTAATTGTCATCCTATCGATCATATAAGCATAATATGGCTAATAATATGAGTTAGATTGATAAGAATAAGAGTAATAAGTATAGGAATTGTCATCCTATCGATCATATAAGCATGATATGGCTAATAATATGAGTTAGATTGATAATAGTGAGTGTAATAAGTATAGTAATTGTCGTTCTATCGATCATATAAGCATGATATGGCTAATAATATGAGTTAGATTGATAATAGTAAGATTAATGAGTATAGTAATTGTCGTTCTATCGGTCATATAACCATAATATGGCTAATAATATGGTGTTAGATTGATAATAATAAGAGTAATGAGTATAGTAATTGTCGTCCTATCGATCATATAAGCATAATATGGCTAATAATATGAGTTAGATTGACAATAATAAGAGTAATAAGTATAGTAATTGTCGTTCTATCGGTCATATAACCATAATATGGCTAATAATATGAGTTAGATTGATAACAGTGAGTGTAATAAGTATAGTAATTGTCGTTCTATCGATCATATAAGCATAATATGGCTAATAATATAAGTTAGATTGATAATAATAAGAGTAATAAGTATAGTAATTGTCGTTCTATCGGTCATATAACCATAATATGGCTAATAACATGAGTTAGATTGATAATAATAAGAGTAATAAGTATAGTAATTGTCGTTCTATCGGTCATATAACCATAATATGGCTAGTAATATGAGTTGGATTGATAACAGTGAGTGTAATAAGTATAGTAATTGTCGTTATATCGATCATACAAGCATAATATGCCTAATAATATGAGTTAGATTCATAATAATAAGAGTAATGAGTATAGTAATTGTCGTCCAATCGATCATATAAGCATAATATGGCTAATAATATGAGTTAGATTGATAATAATAAGAGTAATAAGTATAGTAATTGTCGTTCTATCGGTCATATAACCATAGTATGGCTAGTAATATGAGTTGGATTGATAACAGTGAGTGTAATAAGTATAGTAATTGTCGTTATATCGATCATACAAGCATAATATGCCCAATAATATGAGTTAGATTGATAATAATAAGAGTAATGAGTACAGTAATTGTCGTCCTATCGATCATATAAGCATAATATGGCTAATAATATGAGTCAGATTGATAATAATAAGAGTAATAAGTATAGTAATTGTCGTCCTATCGATCATATAAGCATAATATGGCTAATAATATGAGTTAGACTGATAATAATAAGAGTAATGAGTATAGTAATTGTCGTCCCTTGATCATATAAGCATAATATGGCTAATAATATGAGTTAGATTGATAATAATAAGAGTAATAAGCATAGTAATTGTCGTTCTATCGGTCATATAACCATAATATGGCTAATAATATGAGTTAGATTGATAACAGTGAGTGTAATAAGTATAGTAATTGTCGTTATATCGATCATACAAGCATAATATGCCCAATAATATGAGTTAGATTGATAATAATAAGAGTAATGAGTATAGTAATTGTCGTCCTATCGATCATATAAGCATAATATGGCTAATAATATGAGTTATATTGATAATAATAAGAGTAATGAGTATAGTAATTGTCGTCCTATCGATCATATAAGCATAATATGGCTAATAATATGAGTTGGATTGATAATAATAAGAGTAATGAGTATAGTAATTGTCATCCTATCGATCATATAAGTATAATATGGCTAATAATATGAGTTAGATTGATAAGAATAAGAGTAATGAGTATAGTAATTGTCGTTCTATCGGTCATATAACCATAATATGGCTAATAATATGAGTTAGATTGATAATAATAAGAGTAATAAGCATAGTAATTGTCATTCTATCGGTCATATAACCATAATATGGCTAATAATATGAGTTAGATTGATAACAGTGAGTGTAATAAGTATAGTAATTGTCGTTCTATCGGTCATATAAGCATAATATGGCTAATAATATGAGTTAGATTGATAATAATAAGAGTAATAAGCATAGTAATTGTCGTTCTATCGGTCATATAACCATAATATGGCTAATAATATGAGTTAGATTGATTATAATGAGAGTAATAAGTATAGTAATTGTCGTTCTATCGATCATATAAGCATAATATGGCTAATAATATGAGTCAGATTGATAATAATAAGAGTAATGAGTATAGTAATTGTCGTTCTATCGATCATATAAGCATGATATGCCTAATAATATGAGTTAGATTGATAATAATAAGAGTAATGAGTATAGTAATTGTCGTCCTATCGATCATATAAGTATAACATGGCTAATAATATGAGTTAGATTGATTATAATGAGAGTAATAAGTATGGTAATTGTCGTTCTATCGATCATATAAGCATAATATGGCTAATAATATGAGTCAGATTGATAATAATAAGAGTAATGAGTATAGTAATTGTCGTTCTATCGATCATATAAGCATGATATGCCTAATAATATGAGTTAGATTGATAACAATAAGAGTAATGAGTATAGTAATTGTCGTCCTATCGATCATATAAGTATAATATGGCTAATAATATGAGTTAGATTGATAAGAATAAGAGTAATAAGTATAGTAATTGTCGTTCTATCGATCATATAAGCATAATATGGCAAATAATATGAGTTAGATTGATAATAATAAGAGTAATGAGTATAGTAATTGTCATCCTATCGATGATATAAGTATAATATGGCTAATAATATGAGTTATATTGATAATAATAAGAGTAATGAGTATAGTAATTGTCGTCCTATCGATCATATAAGCATAATATGGCTAATAATATGAGTTAGATTGATAATAATAAGAGTAATGAGTATAGTAATTGTCGTTCTATCGATCATATAAGCATAATATGGCTAATAATATGAGTTAGATTGATAATAATAAGAGTAATGAGTATAGTAATTGTCGTCCTATCGATCATATAAGCATAATGTGGCTAATAATATGAGTTAGATTGATAGTAATAAGAGTAATAAGTATAGTAATTGTCGTTCTATCGGTCATATAACCATAATATGGCTAATAATATGAGTTAGATTGACAATAATAAGAGTAATAAGTATAGTAATTGTCGTTCTATCGGTCATATAACCATAATATGGCTAATAATATGAGTTAGATTGATAACAGTGAGTGTAATAAGTATAGTAATTGTCGTTCTATCGGTCATATAACCATAATATGGCTAATAATATGAGTTAGATTGATAATAATAAGAGTAATAAGCATAGTAATTGTCGTTCTATCGGTCATATAACCATAATATGGCTAATAATATGAGTTAGATTGATTATAATGAGAGTAATAAGTATAGTAATTGTCGTTCTATCGATCATATAAGCATAATATGGCTAATAATATGAGTCAGATTGATAATAATAAGAGTAATGAGTATAGTAATTGTCGTTCTATCGATCATATAAGCATGATATGCCTAATAATATGAGTTAGATTGATAATAATAAGAGTAATGAGTATAGGAATTGTCGTCCTATCGATCATATAAGTATAATATGGCTAATAATATGAGTTAGATTGATAAGAATAAGAGTAATAAGTATAGTAATTGTCGTCATATCGTTCATATAAGCATAATATGGCTAATAATATGAGTTAGATTGATGATAATAAGAGTAATGAGTATAGTAATTGTCATCCTATCGATCATATAAGCATAATATGGCTAATAATATGAGTTTGATTGATAAGAATAAGAGTAATAAGTATAGGAATTGTCATCCTATCGATCATATAAGCATGATATGGCTAATAATATGAGTTAGATTGATAATAGTGAGTGTAATAAGTATAGTAATTGTCGTTCTATCGATCATATAAGCATGATATGGCTAATAATATGAGTTAGATTGATAATAGTAAGAGTAATGAGTATAGTAATTGTCGTTCTATCGGTCATATAACCATAATATGGCTAATAATATGAGTTAGATTGATAATAATAAGAGTAATGAGTATAGTAATTGTCGTCCTATCGATCATATAAGCATAATATGGCTAATAATATGAGTTAGATTGACAATAATAAGAGTAATAAGTATAGTAATTGTCGTTCTATCGGTCATATAACCATAATATGGCTAATAATATGAGTTAGATTGATAACAGTGAGTGTAATAAGTATAGTAATTGTCGTTATATCGATCATACAAGCATAATATGCCCAATAATATGAGTTAGATTGATAATAATAAGAATAATGAGTATAGTAATTGTCGTCCTATCGATCATATAAGCATAATATGGCTAATAATACGAGTTAGATTGATAATAATAAGAGTAATAAGTATAGTAATTGTCGTCCTATCGATCATATAAGCATAATATGGCTAATAATATGAGTTAGACTGATAATAATAAGAGTAATGAGTATAGCAATTGTCGTCCTATCGATCATATAAGCATAATATGGCTAATAATATGAGTTGGATTGATAATAATAAGAGTAATGAGTATAGTAATTGTCATCCTATCGATCATATAAGTATAATATGGCTAATAATATGAGTTAGATTGATAAGAATAAGAGTAATGAGTATAGTAATTGTCGTCCTATCGATCATATAAGCATAATATGGCTAATAATATGAGTTAGATTGATAATAATAAGAGTAATAAGCATAGTAATTGTCGTTCTATCGGTCATATAACCATAATATGGCTAATAATATGAGTTAGATTGATAATAATAAGAGTAATAAGCATAGTAATTGTCGTTCTATCGGTCATATAACCATAATATGGCTAATAATATGAGTTAGATTGATTATAATGAGAGTAATAAGTATAGTAATTGTCGTTCTATCGGTCATATAACCATAATATGGCTAATAATATGAGTTAGATTGATTATAATGAGAGTAATAAGTATAGTAATTGTCGTTCTATCGATCATATAAGCATAATATGGCTAATAATATGAGTCAGATTGATAATAATAAGAGTAATGAGTATAGTAATTGTCGTTCTATCGATCATATAAGCATGATATGCCTAATAATATGAGTTAGATTGATAATAATAAGAGTAATGAGTATAGTAATTGTCGTCCTATCGATCATATAAGTATAATATGGCTAATAATATGAGTTAGATTGATAAGAATAAGAGTAATAAGTATATTAATTGTCGTTCTATCGATCATATAAGCATAATATGGCAAATAATATGAGTTAGATTGATAATAATAAGAGTAATGAGTATAGTAATTGTCATCCTATCGATGATATAAGTATAATATGGCTAATAATATGAGTTATATTGATAATAATAAGAGTAATGAGTATAGTAATTGTCGTCCTATCGATCATATAAGCATAATATGGCTAATAATATGAGTTAGATTGATAATAATAAGAGTAATGAGTATAGTAATTGTCGTTCTATCGATCATATAAGCATAATATGGCTAATAATATGAGTTAGATTGATAATAATAAGAGTAATGAGTATAGTAATTGTCGTCCTATCGATCATATAAGCATAATGTGGCTAATAATATGAGTTAGATTGATAGTAATAAGAGTAATAAGTATAGTAATTGTCGTTCTATCGGTCATATAACCATAATATGGCTAATAATATGAGTTAGATTGATAACAGTGAGTGTAATAAGTATAGTAATTGTCGTCATATCGATCATATAAGCATAATATGGCTAATAATATGAGTTAGATTGATGATAATAAGAGTAATGAGTATAGTAATTGTCATCCTATCGATCATATAAGCATAATATGGCTAATAATATGAGTTAGATTGACAATAATAAGAGTAATAAGTATAGTAATTGTCGTTCTATCGGTCATATAACCATAATATGGCTAATAATATGAGTTAGATTGATAACAGTGAGTGTAATAAGTATAGTAATTGTCGTTCTATCGATCATATAAGCATAATATGGCTAATAATATGAGTTAGATTGATAATAATAAGAGTAATGAGTATAGTAATTGTCGTCCTATCGATCATATAAGCATAATATGGCTAATAATATGAGTTAGATTGATAATAATAAGAGTAATAAGCATAGTAATTGTCGTTCTATCGGTCATATAACCATAATATGGCTAATAATATGAGTTAGATTGATAATAATAAGAGTAATAAGCATAGTAATTGTCGTTCTATCGGTCATATAACCATAATATGGCTAATAATATGAGTTAGATTGATAACAGTGAGTGTAATAAGTATAGTAATTGTCGTTATATCGATCATACAAGCATAATATGCCCAATAATATGAGTTAGATTGATAATAATAAGAGTAATGAGTATAGTAATTGTCGTCCTATCGATCATATAAGCATAATATGGCTAATAATACGAGTTAGATTGATAATAATAAGAGTAATAAGTATAGTAATTGTCGTCCTATCGATCATATAAGCATAATATGGCTAATAATATGAGTTAGACTGATAATAATAAGAGTAATGAGTATAGCAATTGTCGTCCTATCGATCATATAAGCATAATATGGCTAATAATATGAGTTGGATTGATAATAATAAGAGTAATGAGTATAGTAATTGTCATCCTATCGATCATATAAGTATAATATGGCTAATAATATGAGTTAGATTGATAAGAATAAGAGTAATGAGTATAGTAATTGTCGTCCTATCGATCATATAAGTATAACATGGCTAATAATATGAGTTAGATTGATAATAATAAGAGTAATGAGTATAGTAATTGTCGTCCTATCGATCATATAAGCATAATATGGCTAATAATATGAGTTAGATTGATAATAATAAGAGTAATAAGCATAGTAATTGTCGTTCTATCGGTCATATAACCATAATATGGCTAATAATATGAGTTAGATTGATAATAATAAGAGTAATAAGCATAGTAATTGTCATTCTATCGGTCATATAACCATAATATGGCTAATAATATGAGTTAGATTGATAACAGTGAGTGTAATAAGTATAGTAATTGTCGTTCTATCGGTCATATAACCATAATATGGCTAATAATATGAGTTAGATTGATAACAGTGAGTGTAATAAGTATAGTAATTGTCGTTCTATCGGTCATATAACCATAATATGGCTAATAATATGAGTTAGATTGATTATAATGAGAGTAATAAGTATAGTAATTGTCGTTCTATCGATCATATAAGCATAATATGGCTAATAATATGAGTCAGATTGATAATAATAAGAGTAATGAGTATAGTAATTGTCGTTCTATCGATCATATAAGCATGATATGCCTAATAATATGAGTTAGATTGATAATAATAAGAGTAATGAGTATAGTAATTGTCGTCCTATCGATCATATAAGTATAATATGGCTAATAATATGAGTTAGATTGATAAGAATAAGAGTAATAAGTATAGTAATTGTCGTTCTATCGATCATATAAGCATAATATGGCAAATAATATGAGTTAGATTGATAACAGTGAGTGTAATAAGTATAGTAATTGTCGTCATATCGTTCATATAAGCATAATATGGCTAATAATATGAGTTAGATTGATGATAATAAGAGTAATGAGTATAGTAATTGTCATCCTATCGATCATATAAGCATAATATGGCTAATAATATGAGTTAGATTGATAAGAATAAGAGTAATAAGTATAGGAATTGTCATCCTATCGATCATATAAGCATGATATGGCTAATAATATGAGTTAGATTGATAATAGTGAGTGTAATAAGTATAGTAATTGTCGTTCTATCGATCATATAAGCATGATATGGCTAATAATATGAGTTAGATTGATAATAGTAAGAGTAATGAGTATAGTAATTGTCGTTCTATCGGTCATATAACCATAATATGGCTAATAATATGAGTTAGATTGATAATAATAAGAGTAATGAGTATAGTAATTGTCGTCCTATCGATCATATAAGCATAATATGGCTAATAATATGAGTTAGATTGACAATAATAAGAGTAACAAGTATAGTAATTGTCGTTCTATCGGTCA
>NW_027473712.1:0-25746 GCF_050947335.1 Megachile rotundata | reverse complement strand
GAGTTAGATTGATAATAATAAGAGTAATGAGTATAGTAATTGTCATCCTATCGATCATATAAGTATAATATGGCTAATAATATGAGTTAGATTGATAACAGCGAGTGTAATAAGTATAGTAATTGTCGTTATATCGATCATATAAGCATAATATGGCTAATAATATGAGTTAGATTGATAATAATAAAAGTAATAAGTATAGTTATTGTCGTTCTATCGATCATATAAGCATAATATGGCTAATAATATGAGTTAGATTGATAATAATAAGAGTAATGAGTATAGTAATTGTCATCCTATCGATCATATAAGCATAATATGGCTAATAATATGAGTTAGATTGATAATAATAAGAGTAATGAGTATAGTAATTGTCATCCTATCGATCATATAGGTATAATATGGCTAATAATATGAGTTAGATTGATAAGAATAAGAGTAATATGTATAGTAATTGTCGTTCTATCGATCACATCTGCATAATATGGTTAACAATATGAGTTAGATTGGTAATAGTGAGTGTAATAAGCATAGTAATTGTCGTTCTATCGATCATATAAGCATAATATGGCTAATAATATGAGTTAGATTGATAATAATAAGAGTAATAAGTATAGTAATTGTCGTTCTATCAGTCATATAACCATAATATGGCTAATAATATGAGTTAGATTGATAACAGCGAGTGTAATAAGTATAGTAATTGTCGTTATATCGATCATATAAGCATAATATGGCTAATAATATGAGTTAGATTGATAATAATAAAAGTAATAAGTATAGTAATTGTCGTTATATCGATCATATAAGCATAATATGGCTAATAATATGAGTTAGATTGATAATAATAAGAGTAATGAGTATAGTAATTGTCGTCCTATCGATCATATAAGCATAATGTGGCTATAATATGAGTTAGATTGATAGTAATAAGAGTAATAAGTATAGTAATTGTTGTTCTATCGGTCATATAACCATAATATGGCTAATAATATGAGTTAAATTGATAACAGTGAGTGTAATAAGTATAGTAATTGTCGTTATATCGATCATATAAGCATAATATGGCTAATAATATGAGTTAGATTGATAATAATAAAAGTAATAAGTATAGTAATTGTCGTTCTATCGATCATATCTGCATAATATGGTTAATAATATAAGATAGATTGATAACAGTGAGTGTCATAAGTATAGTAATTGTACTTCTATTGCTCATATAAGCATGATATGGTTAATAATATGCGTTAGATTGATAATAGTAAGAGTAATAAGTATAGTAATTATCGTTCGACCGATCATATAAGCATAATATGGCTAATAAACTGAGTTAGATTGATAACAGTGAGTGTAATAAGTATAGTAATTGTCGTTATATCGATCATATAAGCATAATATGGCTAATAATATGAGTTAGATTGATAATAATAAAAGTAATAAGTATAGTAATTGTCGTTCTATCGATCATATCTGCATAATATGGTTAATAATATGAGTTAGATTGATAATAGTGAGTGTAATAAGTATAGTAATTGTAGTTCTATTGCTCATATAAGCATAATATGGTTAATAATATGCGTTAGATTGATAATAATAAGAGTAATAAGTATAGTAATTGTCGTCCTATCGATCATATCTGCATAATATGGTTAATAATATAAGTTAGATTGATAACAGTGAGTGTAATAAGTATAGTAATTGTACTTCTATTGCTCATATAAGCATAATATGGTTAATAATATGCGTTAGATTGATAATAGTAAGAGTAATAAGTATAGTAATTATCGTTCTACCGATCATATAAGCATAATATGGCTAATAAACTGAGTTAGATTGATAACAGTGAGTGTAATAAGTATAGTAATTGTCGATCTATCGATCATATAAGCATAATATGGCTAATAATATGGGTTAGATTGATAATGATAAGAGTAATAAGTACAGTAATTGTCGTTCTATCGATCATATAAGCATAATATGGCTAATAATATGGGTTAGATTGATAATGATAAGAGTAATAAGTATAGTAATTGTCGTTCTATCGATCATATAAGCATGATATGGCCAATAATATGAGTTAGATTGATAATAATAAGAGTAATAAGTATAGTAATTGTCGTTCTATCGATCACATAAGCATAATATGGCTAATAATATGAGATAGATGGATAATAATAAGAGTAATAAGTATAGTAATTGTCGTTCTATCGATCATATCTGCATAATATGGTTCATAATATGAGTTAGATTGATAATAGTGAGTGTAATAAGTATAGTAATTGTAGTTCTATTGCTCATATAAGCATAATATGGTTAATAATATGCGATAGATTGATAATAATAAGAGTAATGAGTATAGTAATTGTCGTTCTATCGATCAGATAAGCATAATATGGCCAATAATATGAGTCAGATTGATAATAATAGGAGTAATAAGTATAGTAATTGTCGTTCTATCGATCATATCTGCATAATATGGTTAATAATATGAGTTAGATTGGTAATGGTGAGTGTAATAAGTATATTAATTGTAGTTCTATTGCTCATATAAGCATAATATGGTTAATAATATGCGATAGATTGATAATGATAAGAGTAATAGGTATAGTAATTGTCGTTCTATCGATCATATAAGCATAATATGGCTAATAATATGAGTTAGATTGATAATAGCAAGAGTAATAAGTATAGTAATTGTCGTTCTATCGATCATATAAGCATAATATGGCTAATAATATGAGTTAGATTGATAATAATAAGAGTAATGTGTATAGTAATTGTCGTCCTATCGATCATATAAGCATAATGTGGCTAATAATATGAGTTAGATTGATAGTAATAAGAGTAATAAGTATAGTAATTGTCGTTCTATCGGTCATATAACCATAATATGGCTAATAATATGAGTTAGATTGATAACAGCGAGTGTAATAAGTATAGTAATTGTCGTTATATCGATCATATAAGCATAATATGGCTAATAATATGAGTTAGATTGATAATAATAAAAGTAATAAGTATAGTAATTGTCGTTCTATCGATCATATAAGCATAATATGGCTAATAATATGAGTTAGATTGATAATAATAAGAGTAATGAGTATAGTAATTGTCATCCTATCGATCATATAAGCATAATATGGCTAATAATATGAGTTAGATTGATAATAATAAGAGTAATGAGTATAGTAATTGTCATCCTATCGATCATATAGGTATAATATGGCTAATAATATGAGTTAGATTGATAAGAATAAGAGTAATATGTATAGTAATTGTCGTTCTATCGATCACATCTGCATAATATGGTTAACAATATGAGTTAGATTGGTAATAGTGAGTGTAATAAGCATAGTAATTGTCGTTCTATCGATCATATAAGCATAATATGGCTAATAATATGAGTTAGATTGATAATAGCAAGAGTAATAAGTATAGTAATTGTCGATCTATCGATCATATAAGCATAATATGGCTAATAATATGGGTTAGATTGATAATGATAAGAGTAATAAGTACAGTAATTGTCGTTCTATCGATCATATAAGCATAATATGGCTAATAATATGGGTTAGATTGATAATGATAAGAGTAATAACTATAGTAATTGTCGTTCTATCGATCACATAAGCATGATATGGCTAATAATATGAGATAGATTTATACTAATAAGAGTAATAAGTATAGTAATTGTCGTTCTATCGATCATATCTGCATAATATGGTTCATAATATGAGTTAGATTGATAATAGTGAGTGTAATAAGTATAGTAATTGTAGTTCTATTGCTCATATAAGCATAATATGGTTAATAATATGCGATAGATTGATAATGATAAGAGTAATAGGTATAGTAATTGTCGTTCTATCGATCATATAAGCATAATATGGCCAATAATATGAGTTAGATTGATAATAGCAAGAGTAATAAGTATAGTAATTGTCGTTCTATCGATCATATCTGCATAATATGGTTAATAATATGAGTTAGATTGATAATAGTGAGTGTAATAAGTATAGTAATTGTAGTTCTATTGCTCATATAAGCATAATATGGTTAATAATATGCGTTAGATTGATAATAATAAGAGTAATAAGTATAGTAATTGTCGTCCTATCGATCATATCTGCATAATATGGTTAATAATATAAGTTAGATTGATAACAGTGAGTGTAATAAGTATAGTAATTGTACTTCTATTGCTCATATAAGCATAATATTTCTAATAATATGAGTTAGATTGATAATAGTAAGAGTAATAAGTATAGTAATTGTCGGTCTATGGATCATATAAGCATAATATGGCTAATAATATATGTTAGATTGATAATGATAAGAGTAATAACTATAGTAACTGTCGTTCTATCGATCATATAAGCATGATATGGCCAATAATATGAGTTAGATTGATAATAATAAGAGTAATAAGTATAGTAATTGTCGTTCTATCGATCACATAAGCATAATATGGCTAATAATATGAGTTAGATTGATAATAATAAGAGTAATAATTATAGTAATTGTCGTTCTATCGATCATATCTGCATAATATGGTTAATAATATGAGTTAGATTGGTAATGGTGAGCGTAATAAGTATAGTAATTGTAGTTCTATTGCTCATATAAGCATAATATGGTTAATAATATGCGATAGATTGATAATAATAAGAGTAATGAGTATAGTAATTGTCGTTCTATCGATCACATAAGCATAATATGGCCAACAATATGGGTTAGATTGATAATAATAAGAGTAATAAGTATAGCAATAGTCGTTCTACCTATCATATAAGCATAATATGGCTAATAATATGAGTTAGATTGATAATAGTAAGAGTAATAAGTATAGTAATTATCGTTCTACCGATCATATAAGCATAATATGGCTAATAATATGAGTTAGATTGATAATAATAGGAGTAATGAGTATAGTAATTGTCATCATATCGATCATATAAGCATAATATGGCTAATAATATGAGTTAGATTGATAATAATAAGAGTAATAAGTATAGTAATTGTCGTTCTATCGGTCATATAACCATAATATGGCTAGTAATATGAGTTGAATTGATAACAGTGAGTGTAATAAGTATAGTAATTGTCGTTATATCGATCATACAAGCATAATATGCCTAATAATATGAGTTATATTGATAATAATAAGAGTAATGTGTATAGTAATTGTCGTCCTATCGATCATATAAGCATAATATGGCTAATAATATGAGTTAGATTGATAATAATAAGAGTAATGAGTATAGTAATTGTCATCCTATCGATCATATAGGTATAATATGGCTAATAATATGAGTTAGATTGATAATAATAAGAGTAATAAGTATAGTAATTGTCGTTCTATCAGTCATATAACCATAATATGGCTAATAATATGAGTTAGATTGATAATAATAAGAGTAATGAGTACAGTAATTGTCGTCCTATCGATCATATAAGCATAATATGGCTAATAATATGAGTTAGATTGATAATAATAAGAGTAATGAGTATAGTAATTGTCATCCTATCGGTCATATAAGTATAATATGGCCAATATTATGAGTTAGATTGATAATAATAAGAGTAATGAGTATAGTAATTGTCGTCCTATCGATCATATAAGCATAATGTGGCTAATAATATGAGTTAGATTGATAGTAATAAGAGTAATAAGTATAGTAATTGTCGTTCTATCGATCATGTCTGCATAATATGGTTCATAATATGAGTTAGATTGATAATAGTGAGTGTAATAAGTATAGTAATTGTAGTTCTATTGCTCATATAAGCATAATATGGTTAATAATATGCGATAGATTGATAATAATAAGAGTAATGAGTATAGTAATTGTCGTTCTATCGATCAGATAAGCATAATATGGCCAATAATATGAGTCAGATTGATAATAATAGGAGTAATAAGTATAGTAATTGTCGTTCTATCGATCATATCTGCATAATATGGTTAATAATATGAGTTAGATTGGTAATGGTGAGTGTAATAAGTATATTAATTGTAGTTCTATTGCTCATATAAGCATAATATGGTTAATAATATGCGATAGATTGATAATGATAAGAGTAATAGGTATAGTAATTGTTGTTCTATCGATCATATAAGCATAATATGGCTAATAATATGAGTTAGATTGATAATAGCAAGAGTAATAAGTATAGTAATTGTCGTTCTATCGATCATATAAGCATAATATGGCTTATAATATGAGTTAGATTGATAATAATAAGAGTAATGAGTATAGTAATTGTCGTCCTATCGATCATATAAGCATAATGTGGCTAATAATATGAGTTGGATTGATAGTAATAAGAGTAATAGGTATAGTAATTGTCGTTCTATCGGTCATATAACCATAATATGGCTAATAATATGAGTTAGATTGATAACAGTGAGTGTAATAAGTATAGTAATTGTCGTTATATCGATCATATAAGCATAATATGGCTAATAATATGAGTTAGATTGATAACAGTGAGTGTAATAAGTATAGTAATTGTCGTTATATCGATCATATAAGCATAATATGGCTAATAATATGAGTTAGATTGATAATAATAAAAGTAATAAGTATAGTAATTGTCGTTCTATCGATCATATCTGCATAATATGGTTAATAATATGAGTTAGATTGATAATAGTGAGTGTAATAAGTATAGTAATTGTAGTTCTATTGCTCATATGAGCATAATATGGTTAATAATATGCGTTAGATTGATAATAATAAGAGTAATAAGTATAGTAGTTGTCGTCCTATCGATCATATCTGCATAATATGGTTAATAATATAAGTTAGATTGATAACTGTGAGTGTAATAGGTATAGTAATTGTACTTCTATTGCTCATATAAGCATAATATGGTTAATAATATGCGTTAGATTGATAATAGTAAGAGTAATAAGTACAGTAATTATCGTTCTACCGATCATATAAGCATAATATGGCTAATAAACTGAGTTAGATTGATAACAGTGAGTGTAATAAGTATAGTAATTGTCGATCTATCGATCATATAAGCATAATATGGCTAATAATATGGGTTAGATTGATAATGATAAGAGTAATAAGTACAGTAATTGTCGTTCTATCGATCATATAAGCATAATATGGCTAATAATATGGGTTAGATTGATAATGATAAGAGTAATAACTATAGTAATTGTCGTTCTATCGATCACATAAGCATGATATGGCTAATAATATGAGATAGATTTATACTAATAAGAGTAATAAGTATAGTAATTGTCGTTCTATCGATCATATCTGCATAATATGGTTCATAATATGAGTTAGATTGATAATAGTGAGTGTAATAAGTATAGTAATTGTAGTTCTATTGCTCATATAAGCATAATATGGTTAATAATATGCGATAGATTGATAATGATAAGAGTAATAGGTATAGTAATTGTCGTTCTATCGATCATATAAGCATAATATGGCCAATAATATGAGTTAGATTGATAATAGCAAGAGTAATAAGTATAGTAATTGTCGTTCTATCGATCATATCTGCATAATATGGTTAATAATATGAGTTAGATTGATAATAGTGAGTGTAATAAGTATAGTAATTGTAGTTCTATTGCTCATATAAGCATAATATGGTTAATAATATGCGTTAGATTGATAATAATAAGAGTAATAAGTATAGTAATTGTCGTCCTATCGATCATATCTGCATAATATGGTTAATAATATAAGTTAGATTGATAACAGTGAGTGTAATAAGTATAGTAATTGTACTTCTATTGCTCATATAAGCATAATATTTCTAATAATATGAGTTAGATTGATAATAGTAAGAGTAATAAGTATAGTAATTGTCGGTCTATGGATCATATAAGCATAATATGGCTAATAATATATGTTAGATTGATAATGATAAGAGTAATAACTATAGTAACTGTCGTTCTATCGATCATATAAGCATGATATGGCCAATAATATGAGTTAGATTGGTAATAATAAGAGTAATAAGTATAGTAATTGTCGTTCTATCGATCACATAAGCATAATATGGCTAATAATATGAGTTAGATTGATAATAATAAGAGTAATAAGTATAGTAATTGTCGTTCTATCGATCATATCTGCATAATATGGTTAATAATATGAGTTAGATTGGTAATGGTGAGCGTAATAAGTATAGTAATTGTATTTCTATTGCTCATATAAGCATAATATGGTTAATAATATGCGATAGATTGATAATAATAAGAGTAATGAGTATAGTAATTGTCGTTCTATCGATCACATAAGCATAATATGGCCAACAATATGGGTTAGATTGATAATAATAAGAGTAATAAGTATAGCAATAGTCGTTCTACCTATCATATAAGCATAATATGGCTAATAATATGAGTTAGATTGATAATAGTAAGAGTAATAAGTATAGTAATTATCGTTCTACCGATCATATAAGCATAATATGGCTAATAATATGAGTTAGATTGATAATAATAGGAGTAATGAGTATAGTAATTGTCATCATATCGATCATATAAGCATAATATGGCTAATAATATGAGTTAGATTGATAATAATAAGAGTAATAAGTATAGTAATTGTCGTTCTATCGGTCATATAACCATAATATGGCTAGTAATATGAGTTGAATTGATAACAGTGAGTGTAATAAGTATAGTAATTGTCGTTATATCGATCATACAAGCATAATATGCCTAATAATATGAGTTATATTGATAATAATAAGAGTAATGTGTATAGTAATTGTCGTCCTATCGATCATATAAGCATAATATGGCTAATAATATGAGTTAGATTGATAATAATAAGAGTAATGAGTATAGTAATTGTCATCCTATCGATCATATAGGTATAATATGGCTAATAATATGAGTTAGATTGATAATAATAAGAGTAATAAGTATAGTAATTGTCGTTCTATCAGTCATATAACCATAATATGGCTAATAATATGAGTTAGATTGATAATAATAAGAGTAATGAGTACAGTAATTGTCGTCCTATCGATCATATAAGCATAATATGGCTAATAATATGAGTTAGATTGATAATAATAAGAGTAATGAGTATAGTAATTGTCATCCTATCGGTCATATAAGTATAATATGGCCAATATTATGAGTTAGATTGATAATAATAAGAGTAATGGGTATAGTAATTGTCGTCCTATCGATCATATAAGCATAATGTGGCTAATAATATGAGTTAGATTGATAGTAATAAGAGTAATAAGTATAGTAATTGTCGTTCTATCGGTCATATAACCATAATATGGCTAATAATATGAGTTAGATTGATAACAGTGAGTGTAATAAGTATAGTAATTGTCGTTATATCGATCATATAAGCATAATATGGCTAATAATATGAGTTAGATTGATAATAATAAGAGTAATGAGTATAGTAATTGTCGTCCTATCGATCATATAAGCATAATGTGGCTAATAATATGAGTTAGATTGATAGTAATAAGAGTAATAAGTATAGTAATTGTCGTTCTATCGGTCATATAACCATAATATGGCTAATAATATGAGTTAGATTGATAACAGTGAGTGTAATAAGTATAGTAATTGTCGTTATATCGATCATATAAGCATAATATGGCTAATAATATGAGTTAGATTGATAATAATAAAAGTAATAAGTATAGTAATTGTCGTTCTATCGATCATATCTGCATAATATGGTTAATAATATGAGTTAGATTGATAATAGTGAGTGTAATAAGTATAGTAATTGTAGTTCTATTGCTCATATAAGCATAATATGGTTAATAATATGCGTTAGATTGATAATAATAAGAGTAATAAGTATAGAAATTGTCGTCCTATCGATCATATCTGCATAATATGGTTAACAATATAAGATAGATTGATAACAGTGAGTGTAATAAGTATAGTAATTGTACTTCTATTGCTCATATAAGCATAATATGGCTAATAATATGCGTTAGATTGATAATAGTAAGAGTAATAAGTATAGTAATTATCGTTCGACCGATCATATAAGCATAATATGGCTAATAAACTGAGTTAGATTGATAACAGTGAGTGTAATAAGTATAGTAATTGTAGTTCTATTGCTCATATAAGCATAATATGGTTAATAATATGCGTTAGATTGATAATAATAAGAGTAATAAGTATAGTAATTGTCGTCCTATCGATCATATCTGCATAATATGGTTAATAATATAAGTTAGATTGATAACAGTGAGTGTAATAAGTATAGTAATTGTACTTCTATTGCTCATATAAGCATAATATGGTTAATAATATGCGTTAGATTGATAATAGTAAGAGTAATAAGTATAGTAATTATCGTTCTACCGATCATATAAGCATAATATGGCTAATAAACTGAGTTAGATTGATAACAGTGAGTGTAATAAGTATAGTAATTGTCGATCTATCGATCATATAAGCATAATATGGCTAATAATATGGGTTAGATTGATAATGATAAGAGTAATAAGTACAGTAATTGTCGTTCTGTCGATCATATAAGCATAATATGGCTAATAATATGGGTTAGATTGATAATGATAAGAGTAATAAGTATAGTAATTGTCGTTCTATCGATCATATAAGCATGATATGGCCAATAATATGAGTTAGATTGATAATAATAAGAGTAATAAGTATAGTAATTGTCGTTCTATCGATCACATAAGCATAATATGGCTAATAATATGAGATAGATGGATAATAATAAGAGTAATAAGTATAGTAATTGTCGTTCTATCGATCATATCTGCATAATATGGTTCATAATATGAGTTAGATTGATAATAGTGAGTGTAATAAGTATAGTAATTGTAGTTCTATTGCTCATATAAGCATAATATGGTTAATAATATGCGATAGATTGATAATAATAAGAGTAATGAGTATAGTAATTGTCGTTCTATCGATCAGATAAGCATAATATGGCCAATAATATGAGTCAGATTGATAATAATAGGAGTAATAAGTATAGTAATTGTCGTTCTATCGATCATATCTGCATAATATGGTTAATAATATGAGTTAGATTGGTAATGGTGAGTGTAATAAGTATATTAATTGTAGTTCTATTGCTCATATAAGCATAATATGGTTAATAATATGCGATAGATTGATAATGATAAGAGTAATAGGTATAGTAATTGTCGTTCTATCGATCATATAAGCATAATATGGCTAATAATATGAGTTAGATTGATAATAGCAAGAGTAATAAGTATAGTAATTGTCGTTCTATCGATCATATAAGCATAATATGGCTAATAATATGAGTTAGATTGATAATAATAAGAGTAATATGTATAGTAATTGTCGTCCTATCGATCATATAAGCATAATGTGGCTAATAATATGAGTTAGATTGATAGTAATAAGAGTAATAAGTATAGTAATTGTCGTTCTATCGGTCATGTAACCATAATATGGCTAATAATATGAGTTAGATTGATAACAGTGAGTGTAATAAGTATAGTAATTGTCGTTCTATCGATCATATAAGCATAATATGGCTAATAATATGAGTTAGATTGATAATGATAAGAGTAATGAGTATAGTAATTGTCGTCCTATCGATCATATAAGCATAATGTGGCTAATAATATGAGTTAGATTGATAGTAATAAGAGTAATAAGTATAGTAATTGTCGTTCTATCGGTCATATAACCATAATATGGCTAATAATATGAGTTAGATTGATAACAGTGAGTATAATAAGTATAGTAATTGTCGTAATATCGATCATATAAGCATAATATGACTAATAATATGAGTTAGATTGATAATAATAAAAGTAATAAGTATAGTAATTGTCGTTCTATCGATCATATCTGCATAATATGGTTAATAATATGAGTTAGATTGATAATAGTGAGTGTAATAAGTATAGTAATTGTAGTTCTATTGCTCATATAAGCATAATATGGTTAATAGTATGCGTTAGATTGATAATAATAAGAGTAATAAGTATAGTAATTGTCGTCCTATCGATCATATCTGCATAATATGGTTAATAATATAAGTTAGATTGATAACAGTGAGTGTAATAAGTATAGTAATTGTACTTCTATTGCTCATATAAGCATAATATGGTTAATAATATGCGATAGATTGATAATGATAAGAGTAATAGGTATAGTAATTGTCGTTCTATCGATCATATAAGCATAATATGGCTAATAATATGAGTTAGATTGATAATAGCAAGAGTAATAAGTATAGTAATTGTCGTTCTATCGATCATATAAGCATAATATGGCTAATAATATGAGTTAGATTGATAATAATAAGAGTAATGTGTATAGTAATTGTCGTCCTATCGATCATATAAGCATAATGTGGCTAATAATATGAGTTAGATTGATAGTAATAAGAGTAATAAGTATAGTAATTGTCGTTCTATCGGTCATATAACCATAATATGGCTAATAATATGAGTTAGATTGATAACAGTGAGTGTAATAAGTATAGTAATTGTCGTTATATCGATCATATAAGCATAATATGGCTAATAATATGAGTTAGATTGATAATAATAAAAGTAATAAGTATAGTAATTGTCGTTCTATCGATCATATAAGCATAATATGGCTAATAATATGAGTTAGATTGATAATAATAAGAGTAATGAGTATAGTAATTGTCGTCCTATCGATCATATAAGCATAATGTGGCTAATAATATGAGTTAGATTGATAGTAATAAGAGTAATAAGTATAGTAATTGTCGTTCTATCGGTCATATAACCATAATATGGCTAATAATATGAGTTAGATTGATAACAGTGAGTGTAATAAGTATAGTAATTGTCGTTATATCGATCATATAAGCATAATATGGCTAATAATATGAGTTAGTTTGATAATAATAAAAGTAATAAGTATAGTAATTGTCGTTCTATCGATCATATCTGCATAATATGGTTAATAATATGAGTTAGATTGATAATAGTGAGTGTGATAAGTATAGTAATTGTAGTTCTATTGCTCATATAAGCATAATATGGTTAATAATATGCGTTAGATTGATAATAATAAGAGTAATAAGTATAGTAATTGTCGTCCTATCGATCATATCTGCATAATATGGTTAATAATATAAGTTAGATTGATAACAGTGAGTGTAATAAGTATAGTAATTGTAATTCTATTGCTCATATAAGCATAATATGGTTAATAATATGCGTTAGATTGATAATAGTAAGAGTAATAAGTATAGTAATTATCGTTCTACCGATCATATAAGCATAATATGGCTAATAAACTGAGTTAGATTGATAACAGTGAGTGTAATAAGTATAGTAATTGTCGATCTATCGATCATATAAGCATAATATGGCTAATAATATGGGTTAGATTGATAATGATAAGAGTAATAAGTACAGTAATTGTCGTTCTATCGATCATATAAGCATAATATGGCTAATAATATGGGTTAGATTGATAATGATAAGAGTAATAACTATAGTAATTGTCGTTCTATCGATCATATAAGCATGATATGGCCAATAATATGAGTTAGATTGATAATAATAAGAGTAATAAGTATAGTAATTGTCGTTCTATCGATCACATAAGCATAATATGGCTAATAATATGAGATAGATGGATAATAATAAGAGTAATAAGTATAGTAATTGTCGTTCTATCGATCATATCTGCATAATATGGTTCATAATATGAGTTAGATTGATAATAGTGAGTGTAATAAGTATAGTAATTGTAGTTCTATTGCTCATATAAGCATAATATGGTTAATAATATGCGATAGATTGATAATAATAAGAGTAATGAGTATAGTAATTGTCGTTCTATCGAATCAGATAAGCATAATATGGCCAATAATATGAGTTAGATTGATAATAATAAGAGTAATAAGTATAGTAATTGTCGTTCTATCGATCATATCTGCATAATATGGTTAATAATATGAGTTAGATTGGTAATGGTGAGTGTAATAAGTATATTAATTGTAGTTCTATTGCTCATATAAGCATAATATGGTTAATAATATGCGATAGATTGATAATGATAAGAGTAATAGGTATAGTAATTGTCGTTCTATCGATCATATAAGCATAATATGGCTAATAATATGAGTTAGATTGATAATAGCAAGAGTAATAAGTATAGTAATTGTCGTTCTATCGATCATATCTGCATAATATGGTTAATAATATGAGTTAGATTGGTAATGGTGAGTGTAATAAGTATAGTAATTGTAGTTCTATTGCTCATATAAGCATAATATGGTTAAAAATATCCGATAGATTAATAATAATAAGAGTAATGAGTATAGTAATTGTCGTTCTATCGATCACATAAGCATAATATGGCCAATAATATGAGTTAGATTGATAATAATAAGAGTAATAAGTATAGTAATTGTCGTTCTATCGATCATATCTGCATAATATGGTTAATAATATGAGTTAGATTGGTAATGGTGAGTGTAATAAGTATAGTAATTGTAGTTCTATTGCTCATATAAGCATAATATGGTTAATAATATGCGATAGATTGATAATAATAAGAGTAATGAGTATAGTAATTGTCGTTCTATCGATCACATAAGCATAATATGGCCAACAATATGGGTTAGATTGATAATAATAAGAGTAATAAGTATAGCAATAGTCGTTCTACCTATCATATAAGCATAATATGGCTAATAATATGAGTTAGATTGATAATAGTAGGAGTAATAAGTATAGTAATTATCGTTCTACCGATCATATAAGCATAATATGGCAAATAATATGAGTTAGATTGATAATAGTAAGAGTAATAAGTATAGTAATTGTCGTTCTATCGATCACATAAGCATAATATGGCTAATAATATGAGTTAGATTGATAATAATAAGAGTAATGAGTATAGTAATTGTCGTCCTATCGATCATATAAGCATAATATGGCTAATAGTACGAGTTAGATTGATAATAATAAGAGTAATAAGTATAGTAATTGTCGTTCTATCGGTCATATAACCATAATATGGCTAGTAATATGAGTTGAATTGATAACAGTGAGTGTAATAAGTATAGTAATTGTCGTTATATCGATCATACAAGCATAATATGCCTAATAATATGAGTTAGATTGATAATAATAAGAGTAATGAGTATAGTAATTGTCATCCTATCGATCATATAAGCATAATATGGCTAATAATATGAGTTAGATTGATAATAATAAGAGTAATGAGTATAGTAATTGTCATCCTATCGATCATATAGGTATAATATGGCTAATAATATGAGTTAGATTGATAAGAATAAGAGTAATATGTATAGTAATTGTCGTTCTATCGATCACATCTGCATAATATGGTTAACAATATGAGTTAGATTGGTAATAGTGAGTGTAATAAGCATAGTAATTGTCGTTCTATCGATCATATAAGCATAATATGGCTAATAATATGAGTTAGATTGATAATAATAAGAGTAATAAGTATAGTAATTGTCGTTCTATCAGTCATATAACCATAATATGGCTAATAATATGAGTTAGATTGATAATAATAAGAGTAATGAGTACAGTAATTGTCGTCCTATCGATCATATAAGCATAATATGGCTAATAATATGAGTTAGATTGATAATAATAAGAGTAATGAGTATAGTAATTGTCATCCTATCGATCATATAAGTATAATATGGCTAATATTATGAGTTAGATTGATAATAATAAGAGTAGTGAGTATAGTAATTGTCGTCCTATCGATCATATAAGCATAATGTGACTAATAATATGAGTTAGATTGATAGTAATAAGAGTAATAAGTATAGTAATTGTCGTTCTATCGGTCATATAACCATAATATGGCTAATAATATGAGTTAGATTGATAACAGTGAGTGTAATAAGTATAGTAATTGTCGTTATATCGATCATATAAGCATAATATGGCTAATAATATGAGTTAGATTGATAATAATAAGAGTAATGAGTATAGTAATTGTCGTCCTATCGATCATATAAGCATAATGTGGCTAATAATATGAGTTAGATTGATAGTAATAAGAGTAATAAGTATAGTAATTGTTGTTCTATCGGTCATATAACCATAATATGGCTAATAATATGAGTTAAATTGATAACAGTGAGTGTAATAAGTATAGTAATTGTCGTTATATCGATCATATAAGCATAATATGGCTAATAATATGAGTTAGATTGATAATAATAAAAGTAATAAGTATAGTAATTGTCGTTCTATCGATCATATCTGCATAATATGGTTAATAATATAAGATAGATTGATAACAGTGAGTGTCATAAGTATAGTAATTGTACTTCTATTGCTCATATAAGCATAATATGGTTAATAATATGCGTTAGATTGATAATAGTAAGAGTAATAAGTATAGTAATTATCGTTCGACCGATCATATAAGCATAATATGGCTAATAAACTGAGTTAGATTGATAACAGTGAGTGTAATAAGTATAGTAATTGTCGTTATATCGATCATATAAGCATAATATGGCTAATAATATGAGTTAGATTGATAATAATAAAAGTAATAAGTATAGTAATTGTCGTTCTATCGATCATATCTGCATAATATGGTTAATAATATGAGTTAGATTGATAATAGTGAGTGTAATAAGTATAGTAATTGTAGTTCTATTGCTCATATAAGCATAATATGGTTAATAATATGCGTTAGATTGATAATAATAAGAGTAATAAGTATAGTAATTGTCGTCCTATCGATCATATCTGCATAATATGGTTAATAATATAAGTTAGATTGATAACAGTGAGTGTAATAAGTATAGTAATTGTACTTCTATTGCTCATATAAGCATAATATGGTTAATAATATGCGTTAGATTGATAATAGTAAGAGTAATAAGTATAGTAATTATCGTTCTACCGATCATATAAGCATAATATGGCTAATAAACTGAGTTAGATTGATAACAGTGAGTGTAATAAGTATAGTAATTGTCGATCTATCGATCATATAAGCATAATATGGCTAATAATATGGGTTAGATTGATAATGATAAGAGTAATAAGTACAGTAATTGTCGTTCTATCGATCATATAAGCATAATATGGCTAATAATATGGGTTAGATTGATAATGATAAGAGTAATAAGTATAGTAATTGTCGTTCTATCGATCATATAAGCATGATATGGCCAATAATATGAGTTAGATTGATAATAATAAGAGTAATAAGTATAGTAATTGTCGTTCTATCGATCACATAAGCATAATATGGCTAATAATATGAGATAGATGGATAATAATAAGAGTAATAAGTATAGTAATTGTCGTTCTATCGATCATATCTGCATAATATGGTTCATAATATGAGTTGGATTGATAATAGTGAGTGTAATAAGTATAGTAATTGTAGTTCTATTGCTCATATAAGCATAATATGGTTAATAATATGCGATAGATTGATAATAATAAGAGTAATGAGTATAGTAATTGTCGTTCTATCGATCAGATAAGCATAATATGGCCAATAATATGAGTCAGATTGATAATAATAGGAGTAATAAGTATAGTAATTGTCGTTCTATCGATCATATCTGCATAATATGGTTAATAATATGAGTTAGATTGGTAATGGTGAGTGTAATAAGTATATTAATTGTAGTTCTATTGCTCATATAAGCATAATATGGTTAATAATATGCGATAGATTGATAATGATAAGAGTAATAGGTATAGTAATTGTCGTTCTATCGATCATATAAGCATAATATGGCTAATAATATGAGTTAGATTGATAATAGCAAGAGTAATAAGTATAGTAATTGTCGTTCTATCGATCATATAAGCATAATATGGCTAATAATATGAGTTAGATTGATAATAATAAGAGTAATGTGTATAGTAATTGTCGTCCTATCGATCATATAAGCATAATGTGGCTAATAATATGAGTTAGATTGATAGTAATAAGAGTAATAAGTATAGTAATTGTCGTTCTATCGGTCATATAACCATAATATGGCTAATAATATGAGTTAGATTGATAACAGCGAGTGTAATAAGTATAGTAATTGTCGTTATATCGATCATATAAGCATAATATGGCTAATAATATGAGTTAGATTGATAATAATAAAAGTAATAAGTATAGTAATTGTCGTTCTATCGATCATATAAGCATAATATGGCTAATAATATGAGTTAGATTGATAATAATAAGAGTAATGAGTATAGTAATTGTCATCCTATCGATCATATAAGCATAATATGGCTAATAATATGAGTTAGATTGATAATAATAAGAGTAATGAGTATAGTAATTGTCATCCTATCGATCATATAGGTATAATATGGCTAATAATATGAGTTAGATTGATAAGAATAAGAGTAATATGTATAGTAATTGTCGTTCTATCGATCACATCTGCATAATATGGTTAACAATATGAGTTAGATTGGTAATAGTGAGTGTAATAAGCATAGTAATTGTCGTTCTATCGATCATATAAGCATAATATGGCTAATAATATGAGTTAGATTGATAATAATAAGAGTAATAAGTATAGTAATTGTCGTTCTATCAGTCATATAACCATAATATGGCTAATAATATGAGTTAGATTGATAACAGCGAGTGTAATAAGTATAGTAATTGTCGTTATATCGATCATATAAGCATAATATGGCTAATAATATGAGTTAGATTGATAATAATAAAAGTAATAAGTATAGTAATTGTCGTTATATCGATCATATAAGCATAATATGGCTAATAATATGAGTTAGATTGATAATAATAAGAGTAATGAGTATAGTAATTGTCGTCCTATCGATCATATAAGCATAATGTGGCTAATAATATGAGTTAGATTGATAGTAATAAGAGTAATAAGTATAGTAATTGTTGTTCTATCGGTCATATAACCATAATATGGCTAATAATATGAGTTAAATTGATAACAGTGAGTGTAATAAGTATAGTAATTGTCGTTATATCGATCATATAAGCATAATATGGCTAATAATATGAGTTAGATTGATAATAATAAAAGTAATAAGTATAGTAATTGTCGTTCTATCGATCATATAAGCATAATATGGCTAATAATATGAGTTAGATTGATAATAATAAGAGTAATGAGTATAGTAATTGTCATCCTATCGATCATATAAGCATAATATGGCTAATAATATGAGTTAGATTGATAATAATAAGAGTAATGAGTATAGTAATTGTCATCCTATCGATCATATAGGTATAATATGGCTAATAATATGAGTTAGATTGATAATAATAAAAGTAATAAGTATAGTAATTGTCGTTCTATCGATCATATCTGCATAATATGGTTAATAATATAAGATAGATTGATAACAGTGAGTGTCATAAGTATAGTAATTGTACTTCTATTGCTCATATAAGCATGATATGGTTAATAATATGCGTTAGATTGATAATAGTAAGAGTAATAAGTATAGTAATTATCGTTCGACCGATCATATAAGCATAATATGGCTAATAAACTGAGTTAGATTGATAACAGTGAGTGTAATAAGTATAGTAATTGTCGTTATATCGATCATATAAGCATAATATGGCTAATAATATGAGTTAGATTGATAATAATAAAAGTAATAAGTATAGTAATTGTCGTTCTATCGATCATATCTGCATAATATGGTTAATAATATGAGTTAGATTGATAATAGTGAGTGTAATAAGTATAGTAATTGTAGTTCTATTGCTCATATAAGCATAATATGGTTAATAATATGCGTTAGATTGATAATAATAAGAGTAATAAGTATAGTAATTGTCGTCCTATCGATCATATCTGCATAATATGGTTAATAATATAAGTTAGATTGATAACAGTGAGTGTAATAAGTATAGTAATTGTACTTCTATTGCTCATATAAGCATAATATGGTTAATAATATGCGTTAGATTGATAATAGTAAGAGTAATAAGTATAGTAATTATCGTTCTACCGATCATATAAGCATAATATGGCTAATAAACTGAGTTAGATTGATAACAGTGAGTGTAATAAGTATAGTAATTGTCGATCTATCGATCATATAAGCATAATATGGCTAATAATATGGGTTAGATTGATAATGATAAGAGTAATAAGTACAGTAATTGTCGTTCTATCGATCATATAAGCATAATATGGCTAATAATATGGGTTAGATTGATAATGATAAGAGTAATAAGTATAGTAATTGTCGTTCTATCGATCATATAAGCATGATATGGCCAATAATATGAGTTAGATTGATAATAATAAGAGTAATAAGTATAGTAATTGTCGTTCTATCGATCACATAAGCATAATATGGCTAATAATATGAGATAGATGGATAATAATAAGAGTAATAAGTATAGTAATTGTCGTTCTATCGATCATATCTGCATAATATGGTTCATAATATGAGTTAGATTGATAATAGTGAGTGTAATAAGTATAGTAATTGTAGTTCTATTGCTCATATAAGCATAATATGGTTAATAATATGCGATAGATTGATAATAATAAGAGTAATGAGTATAGTAATTGTCGTTCTATCGATCAGATAAGCATAATATGGCCAATAATATGAGTCAGATTGATAATAATAGGAGTAATAAGTATAGTAATTGTCGTTCTATCGATCATATCTGCATAATATGGTTAATAATATGAGTTAGATTGGTAATGGTGAGTGTAATAAGTATATTAATTGTAGTTCTATTGCTCATATAAGCATAATATGGTTAATAATATGCGATAGATTGATAATGATAAGAGTAATAGGTATAGTAATTGTCGTTCTATCGATCATATAAGCATAATATGGCTAATAATATGAGTTAGATTGATAATAGCAAGAGTAATAAGTATAGTAATTGTCGTTCTATCGATCATATAAGCATAATATGGCTAATAATATGAGTTAGATTGATAATAATAAGAGTAATGTGTATAGTAATTGTCGTCCTATCGATCATATAAGCATAATGTGGCTAATAATATGAGTTAGATTGATAGTAATAAGAGTAATAAGTATAGTAATTGTCGTTCTATCGGTCATATAACCATAATATGGCTAATAATATGAGTTAGATTGATAACAGCGAGTGTAATAAGTATAGTAATTGTCGTTATATCGATCATATAAGCATAATATGGCTAATAATATGAGTTAGATTGATAATAATAAAAGTAATAAGTATAGTAATTGTCGTTCTATCGATCATATAAGCATAATATGGCTAATAATATGAGTTAGATTGATAATAATAAGAGTAATGAGTATAGTAATTGTCATCCTATCGATCATATAAGCATAATATGGCTAATAATATGAGTTAGATTGATAATAATAAGAGTAATGAGTATAGTAATTGTCATCCTATCGATCATATAGGTATAATATGGCTAATAATATGAGTTAGATTGATAAGAATAAGAGTAATATGTATAGTAATTGTCGTTCTATCGATCACATCTGCATAATATGGTTAACAATATGAGTTAGATTGGTAATAGTGAGTGTAATAAGCATAGTAATTGTCGTTCTATCGATCATATAAGCATAATATGGCTAATAATATGAGTTAGATTGATAATAATAAGAGTAATAAGTATAGTAATTGTCGTTCTATCAGTCATATAACCATAATATGGCTAATAATATGAGTTAGATTGATAATAATAAGAGTAATGAGTACAGTAATTGTCGTCCTATCGATCATATAAGCATAATATGGCTAATAATATGAGTTAGATTGATAATAATAGGAGTAATGAGTATAGTAATTGTCGTCCTATCGATCATATAAGCATAATATGGCTAATAGTACGAGTTAGATTGATAATAATAAGAGTAATAAGTATAGTAATTGTCGTTCTATCGGTCATATAACCATAATATGGCTAGTAATATGAGTTGAATTGATAACAGTGAGTGTAATAAGTATAGTAATTGTCGTTATATCGATCATACAAGCATAATATGCCTAATAATATGAGTTAGATTGATAATAATAAGAGTAATGTGTATAGTAATTGTCGTCCTATCGATCATATAAGCATAATATGGCTAACAATATGAGTTAGATTGATAATAATAAGAGTAATAAGTATATTAATTGTCGTTCTATCGGTCATATAACCATAATATGGCTAATAATATGAGTTAGATTGATAACAGTGAGTGTAATAAGTATAGTAATTGACGTTATATCGATCATATAAGCATAATATGGCTAATAATATGAGTTAGATTGATAATAATAAGAGTAATGAGTATAGTAATTGTCATCCTATCGATCATATAAGCA
The DNA here is from genome assembly GCF_050947335.1 of Megachile rotundata. Classification (NCBI taxonomy): domain Eukaryota; kingdom Metazoa; phylum Arthropoda; class Insecta; order Hymenoptera; family Megachilidae; genus Megachile; species Megachile rotundata. The sequence continues at coordinate 3,437 of NW_027473712.1, read as the reverse complement.
TAATATGGCTAATAATATGAGTTAGATTGATAATAATAAGAGTAATGAGTATAGTAATTGTCATCCTATCGATCATATAGGTATAATATGGCTAATAATATGAGTTAGATTGATAAGAATAAGAGTAATATGTATAGTAATTGTCGTTCTATCGATCACATCTGCATAATATGGTTAACAATATGAGTTAGATTGGTAATAGTGAGTGTAATAAGCATAGTAATTGTCGTTCTATCGATCATATAAGCATAATATGGCTAATAATATGAGTTAGATTGATAATAATAAGAGTAATAAGTATAGTAATTGTCGTTCTATCAGTCATATAACCATAATATGGCTAATAATATGAGTTAGATTGATAATAATAAGAGTAATGAGTACAGTAATTGTCGTCCTATCGATCATATAAGCATAATATGGCTAGTAATATGAGTTAGATTGATAATAATAAGAGTAATGAGTATAGTAATTGTCATCCTATCGATCATATAAGTATAATATGGCTAATATTATGAGTTAGATTGATAATAATAAGAGTAGTGAGTATAGTAATTGTCGTCCTATCGATCATATAAGCATAATGTGACTAATAATATGAGTTAGATTGATAGTAATAAGAGTAATAAGTATAGTAATTGTCGTTCTATCGGTCATATAACCATAATATGGCTAATAATATGAGTTAGATTGATAACAGTGAGTGTAATAAGTATAGTAATTGTCGTTATATCGATCATATAAGCATAATATGGCTAATAATATGAGTTAGATTGATAATAATAAGAGTAATGAGTATAGTAATTGTCGTCCTATCGATCATATAAGCATAATGTGGCTAATAATATGAGTTAGATTGATAGTAATAAGAGTAATAAGTATAGTAATTGTTGTTCTATCGGTCATATAACCATAATATGGCTAATAATATGAGTTAAATTGATAACAGTGAGTGTAATAAGTATAGTAATTGTCGTTATATCGATCATATAAGCATAATATGGCTAATAATATGAGTTAGATTGATAATAATAAAAGTAATAAGTATAGTAATTGTCGTTCTATCGATCATATCTGCATAATATGGTTAATAATATGAGTTAGATTGATAATAGTGAGTGTAATAAGTATAGTAATTGTAGTTCTATTGCTCATATAAGCATAATATGGTTAATAATATGCGTTAGATTGATAATAATAAGAGTAATAAGTATAGTAATTGTCGTCCTATCGATCATATCTGCATAATATGGTTAATAATATAAGTTAGATTGATAACAGTGAGTGTAATAAGTATAGTAATTGTACTTCTATTGCTCATATAAGCATAATATGGTTAATAATATGCGTTAGATTGATAATAGTAAGAGTAATAAGTATAGTAATTATCGTTCTAACCGATCATATAAGCATAATATGGCTAATAAACTGAGTTAGATTGATAACAGTGAGTGTAATAAGTATAGTAATTGTCGATCTATCGATCATATAAGCATAATATGGCTAATAATATGGGTTAGATTGATAATGATAAGAGTAATAAGTACAGTAATTGTCGTTCTATCGATCATATAAGCATAATATGGCTAATAATATGGGTTAGATTGATAATGATAAGAGTAATAAGTATAGTAATTGTCGTTCTATCGATCATATAAGCACGATATGGCCAATAATATGAGTTAGATTGATAATAATAAGAGTAATAAGTATAGTAATTGTCGTTCTATCGATCACATAAGCATAATATGGCTAATAATATGAGATAGATGGATAATAATAAGAGTAATAAGTATAGTAATTGTCGTTCTATCGATCATATCTGCATAATATGGTTCATAATATGAGTTAGATTGATAATAGTGAGTGTAATAAGTATAGTAATTGTAGTTCTATTGCTCATATAAGCATAATATGGTTAATAATATGCGATAGATTGATAATAATAAGAGTAATGAGTATAGTAATTGTCGTTCTATCGATCAGATAAGCATAATATGGCCAATAATATGAGTCAGATTGATAATAATAGGAGTAATAAGTATAGTAATTGTCGTTCTATCGATCATATCTGCATAATATGGTTAATAATATGAGTTAGATTGGTAATGGTGAGTGTAATAAGTATATTAATTGTAGTTCTATTGCTCATATAAGCATAATATGGTTAATAATATGCGATAGATTGATAATGATAAGAGTAATAGGTATAGTAATTGTCGTTCTATCGATCATATAAGCATAATATGGCTAATAATATGAGTTAGATTGATAATAATAAGAGTAATGTGTATAGTAATTGTCGTCCTATCGATCATATAAGCATAATGTGGCTAATAATATGAGTTAGATTGATAGTAATAAGAGTAATAAGTATAGTAATTGTCGTTCTATCGGTCATATAACCATAATATGCTAATAATATGAGGTTAGATTGATAACAGTGAGTGTAATAGGTATAGTAATTGTCGTTCTATCGATCATATAAGCATAATATGGCTAATAATATGAGTTAGATTGATAATGATAAGAGTAATGAGTATAGTAATTGTCGTCCTATCGATCATATAAGCATAATGTGGCTAATAATATGAGTTAGATTGATAGTAATAAGAGTAATAAGTATAGTAATTGTCGTTCTATCGGTCATATAACCATAATATGGCTAATAATATGAGTTAGATTGATAACAGTGAGTATAATAAGTATAGTAATTGTCGTAATATCGATCATATAAGCATAATATGGCTAATAATATGAGTTAGATTGACAATAATAAAAGTAATAAGTATAGTAATTGTCGTTCTATCGATCATATCTGCATAATATGGTTAATAATATGAGTTAGATTGATAATAGTGAGTGTAATAAGTATAGTAATTGTAGTTCTATTGCTCATATAAGCATAATATGGTTAATAGTATGCGTTAGATTGATAATAATAAGAGTAATAAGTATAGTAATTGTCGTCCTATCGATCATATCTGCATAATATGGTTAATAATATAAGTTAGATTGATAACAGTGAGTGTAATAAGTATAGTAATTGTACTTCTATTGCTCATATAAGCATAATATGGTTAATAATATGCGATAGATTGATAATGATAAGAGTAATAGGTATAGTAATTGTCGTTCTATCGATCATATAAGCATAATATGGCTAATAATATGAGTTAGATTGATAATAGCAAGAGTAATAAGTATAGTAATTGTCGTTCTATCGATCATATAAGCATAATATGGCTAATAATATGAGTTAGATTGATAATAATAAGAGTAATGTGTATAGTAATTGTCGTCCTATCGATCATATAAGCATAATGTGGCTAATAATATGAGTTAGATTGATAGTAATAAGAGTAATAAGTATAGTAATTGTCGTTCTATCGGTCATATAACCATAATATGGCTAATAATATGAGTTAGATTGATAA
>NW_027473711.1:91590-167572 GCF_050947335.1 Megachile rotundata | reverse complement strand
GTAGTGAGTATAGTAATTCTCGTTCTATCGATCATATAAGCATAATATGGCTAATAATATGAGTTAGATTGATAATGATAAGAGTAATAAGTATAGTAATTGTCGTTCTATCGATCATATAACCATAATATGGCTAATAATATGAGTTAGAGTGATAATAATAAGAGTAATGGGTATAGTAATTGTAGTTCTATCGATCATATAAGCATAATAAGGCTAATAATATGAGTTAGAGTGATAATACTAAGAGTAGTGAGTATAGTAATTCTCGTTCTATCTATCATATAAGCATAATAAGGCTAATAATATGAGTTAGAGTTTTAATACTAAGAGTAGTGAGTATAGTAATTCTCATTCTATCGATCATATAAGCATAATATGGCTAATAATATGAGTTAGATTGATAATAATAAGAGTAATGGGTATAGTAATTGTAGTTCTATCGATCACATAAGCATAATAAGTCTAATAATATGAGTTAGAGTGATAATACTAAGAGTAGTGAGTATAGTAATTCTCATTCTATCGATCATATAAGCATAATATGGCTAATAATATGAGTTAGATTGATAATAATAAGAGTAATGGGTATAGTAATTGTAGTTCTATCGATCATATCTGCATAATATGGTTAATAATATGAGTTAGATTCATAATAATAAGAGTAATAAGTATAGTAATTGTCGTTCTATCGATCATATAAGCATAATATGGCTAATAATATGAGTTGGATTGATAATACTAAGAGTAGTGAGTATAGTAATTCTCGTTCTATCGATCATATAAGCATAATATGGATAATAATATGAGTTAGATTGATAATAATAAGCGTAATAAGTATAGTAATTGTCGTTCTATCGATCATTTAAGCATAATATGGCTAATAATATGAGTTAGATTGATAATAATAAGAGTAATAACTACAGTAATTGTCGTTCTCTCGATCATATAAGCATAATATGGCTAATAATATGAGTTAGAGTGATAATACTAAGAGTAGTGAGTATAGTAATTCTCGTTCTATCGATCATATAAGCATAATATGGATAATAATATGAGTTAGATTGATAATAATAACAGTAATAAGTGTAGCAATTGTCGTTCTATCGATATAATAAGCATAATATGGCTAATAATATGAGTTAGATTGATAATACTAAGAGTAGTGAGTATAGTAATTGTCGTTCTATCGATCATATAAGCATAATATGGCTAATAATATGTGTTAGATTGATAATAGTAAGAGTAATGAGTATAGTATTTGTCGTTCTATCGATCATATAAGCATAATATGGCTAATAATATGAGTTAGAGTGATAATACTAAGAGTAGTGAGTATAGTAATTCTCGTTCTATCGATCATACAAGCATAATATGGCTAATAATATGAGTTAGATTGATAATAATAAGAGTAATGAGTATAGTAATTGTAGTTCTATCGACCATTTAAGCATAATATGGCTAATAATATGAGTCGGATTGATAATAATAACAGTAATAAGTATAGTAATTGTCGTTCTATCGATAATATAAGCATAATATGGCTAATAATATGAGTTAGATTGATAATACTAAGAGTAGTGAGTATAGTAATTCTCGTTCTATCGATCATATAAGCATAATATGGCTAATAATATGAGTTAGATTGATAAGAATAAGAGTAATGAGTATAGTAATTGTAGTTCTATCGACCATTTAAGCATAATATGGCTAATAATATGAGTCAGATTGATAATAATAACAGTAATAAGTATAGTAATTGTCGTTCTATCGATAATATAAGCATAATATGGCTAATAATATGAGTTAGATTTATAATAATAAGAGTAATAAGTATAGTAATTGTCGTTCTATCGATCATATAAGCACAATATGGCTAATAATATGAGTTAGATTGATAATAATAAGAGTAATAAGTATAGTAATTGTCGTTCTATCGATCATATCTGCATAATATGGTTAATAATATGAGTTAGATTGATAATAATAAGAGTAATAAGTATAGTAACTGTCGTTATATCGATCATATAACCATAATATGGCTAATAGCATGAGTTGGATTGATAATAATAAGAGTAGTGAGTATAGTAATTGTAGTTCGATCGATCATATCTGCATAATATGGTTAATAATATGAGTTAGATTGATAATAGTGAGTGTAATAAATATAGTAATTGATGTTCTATCGCTCATATTAGCACAATATGGCTAATAATATGAGTTAGATTGATAATAATAACAGTAATAAGTATAGTAATTGTCGTTCTATCGATGATATAAGCATAATATGGCTAATAATATGAGTTAGATTGATAATACTAAGAGTAGTGAGTATAGTAATTGTCGTTCTATCGATCATATAAGCATAATATGGCTAATAATATGAGTTAGATTGATAATACTAAGAGTAGTGAGTATAGTAATTCTCGTTCTATCGATCATATAAGCATAATATGGCTAATAATATGAGTTAGATTGATAATAATAAGAGTAATGAGTATAGTAATTGTAGTTCTATCGATCATTTAAGCATAATATGGCTAATAATATGAGTCAGATTGATAACAATAACAGTAATAAGTATAGTAATTGTCGTTCTATCGATAATATAAGCATAATATGGCTAATAATATGAGTTAGATTGATAATACTAAGAGTAGTGAGTATAGTAATTCTCGTTCTATCGATCATATAAGCATAATATGGCTAATAATATGTGTTAGATTGATAATGATAAGAGTAATAAGTATAGTAATTGTCGTTCTATCGATCATATAACCATAATATGGCTAATAATATGAGTTAGAGTGATAATAATAAGAGTAATGGGTATAGTAATTGTAGTTCTATCGATCATATAAGCATAATAAGGCTAATAATATGAGTTAGAGTGATAATACTAAGAGTAGTGAGTATAGTAATTCTCGTTCTATCGATCATATAAGCATAATAAGGCTAATAATATGAGTTAGAGTTTTAATACTAAGAGTAGTGAGTATAGTAATTCCCATTCTATCGATCATATAAGCATAATATGGCTAATAATATGAGTTAGATTGATAATAATAAGAGTAGTGAGTATAGTATTTGTCGTTCTATCGATTATATAAGCATAATATGCCTAATAATACGAGTTAGATTGATAATAATAAGCGTAATAAGTATAGTAATTGTCGTTCTATCGATCATTTAAGCATAATATGGCTAATAATATGAGTTAGATTGATAATAATAAGAGTAATAACTACAGTAATTGTCGTTCTCTCGATCATATAAGCATAATATGGCTAATAATATGAGTTAGAGTGATAACACTAAGAGTAGTGAGTATAGTAATTCTCATTCTATCGATCATATAAGCATAATATGGCTAATAATATGAGGTAGATTGATAATAATAACAGTAATAAGTATAGTAATTGTCGTTCTATCGATAATATAAGCATAATATGGCTAATAATATGAGTTAGATTGATAATACTAAGAGTAGTGAGTATAGTAATTCTCGTTCTATCGATCATATAAGCATAATATGGCTAATAATATGAGTTAGATTGATAATACTAAGAGTAGTGAGTATAGTAATTCTCGTTCTATCGATCATATAAGCATAATATGCCTAATAATACGAGTTGGATTGATAATAATAAGCGTAATAAGTATAGTAATTGTCGTTCTACCGATCATTTAAGCATAATATGGCTAATAATATGAGTTAGATTGATAATAATAACAGTAATAAGTATAGTAATTGTCGTTCTATCGATAATATAAGCATAATATGGCTAATAATATGAGTTAGATTGATAATACTAAGAGTAGTGAGTATAGTAATTCTCGTTCTATCGATCATATAAGCATAATATGGCTAATAATATGAGTTAGATTGATAATAATAAGAGTAATGAGTATAGTAATTGTAGTTCTATCGATCATTTAAGCATAATATGGCTAATAATATGAGTCAGATTGATAACAATAACAGTAATAAGTATAGTAATTGTCGTTCTATCGATAATATAAGCATAATATGGCTAATAATATGAGTTAGATTGATAATACTAAGAGTAGTGAGTATAGTAATTCTCGTTCTATCGATCATATAAGCATAATATGGCTAATAATATGAGTTAGATTGATAATGATAAGAGTAATAAGTATAGTAATTGTCGTTCTATCGATCATATAACCATAATATGGCTAATAATATGAGTTAGAGTGATAATAATAAGAGTAATGGGTATAGTAATTGTAGTTCTATCGATCATATAAGCATAATAAGGCTAATAATATGAGTTAGAGTGATAATACTAAGAGTAGTGAGTATAGTAATTCTCGTTCTATCTATCATATAAGCATAATAAGGCTAATAATATGAGTTAGAGTTTTAATACTAAGAGTAGTGAGTATAGTAATTCTCATTCTATCGATCATATAAGCATAATATGGCTAATAATATGAGTTAGATTGATAATAATAAGAGTAATGGGTATAGTAATTGTAGTTCTATCGATCACATAAGCATAATAAGTCTAATAATATGAGTTAGAGTGATAATACTAAGAGTAGTGAGTATAGTAATTCTCATTCTATCGATCATATAAGCATAATATGGCTAATAATATGAGTTAGATTGATAATAATAAGAGTAATGGGTATAGTAATTGTAGTTCTATCGATCATATCTGCATAATATGGTTAATAATATGAGTTAGATTCATAATAATAAGAGTAATAAGTATAGTAATTGTCGTTCTATCGATCATATAAGCATAATATGGCTAATAATATGAGTTGGATTGATAATACTAAGAGTAGTGAGTATAGTAATTCTCGTTCTATCGATCATATAAGCATAATATGGATAATAATATGAGTTAGATTGATAATAATAAGCGTAATAAGTATAGTAATTGTCGTTCTATCGATCATTTAAGCATAATATGGCTAATAATATGAGTTAGATTGATAATAATAAGAGTAATAACTACAGTAATTGTCGTTCTCTCGATCATATAAGCATAATATGGCTAATAATATGAGTTAGAGTGATAATACTAAGAGTAGTGAGTATAGTAATTCTCGTTCTATCGATCATATAAGCATAATATGGATAATAATATGAGTTAGATTGATAATAATAACAGTAATAAGTGTAGCAATTGTCGTTCTATCGATATAATAAGCATAATATGGCTAATAATATGAGTTAGATTGATAATACTAAGAGTAGTGAGTATAGTAATTGTCGTTCTATCGATCATATAAGCATAATATGGCTAATAATATGTGTTAGATTGATAATAGTAAGAGTAATGAGTATAGTATTTGTCGTTCTATCGATCATATAAGCATAATATGGCTAATAATATGAGTTAGAGTGATAATACTAAGAGTAGTGAGTATAGTAATTCTCGTTCTATCGATCATACAAGCATAATATGGCTAATAATATGAGTTAGATTGATAATAATAAGAGTAATGAGTATAGTAATTGTAGTTCTATCGACCATTTAAGCATAATATGGCTAATAATATGAGTCGGATTGATAATAATAACAGTAATAAGTATAGTAATTGTCGTTCTATCGATAATATAAGCATAATATGGCTAATAATATGAGTTAGATTGATAATACTAAGAGTAGTGAGTATAGTAATTCTCGTTCTATCGATCATATAAGCATAATATGGCTAATAATATGAGTTAGATTGATAAGAATAAGAGTAATGAGTATAGTAATTGTAGTTCTATCGACCATTTAAGCATAATATGGCTAATAATATGAGTCAGATTGATAATAATAACAGTAATAAGTATAGTAATTGTCGTTCTATCGATAATATAAGCATAATATGGCTAATAATATGAGTTAGATTTATAATAATAAGAGTAATAAGTATAGTAATTGTCGTTCTATCGATCATATAAGCACAATATGGCTAATAATATGAGTTAGATTGATAATAATAAGAGTAATAAGTATAGTAATTGTCGTTCTATCGATCATATCTGCATAATATGGTTAATAATATGAGTTAGATTGATAATAATAAGAGTAATAAGTATAGTAACTGTCGTTATATCGATCATATAACCATAATATGGCTAATAGCATGAGTTGGATTGATAATAATAAGAGTAGTGAGTATAGTAATTGTAGTTCGATCGATCATATCTGCATAATATGGTTAATAATATGAGTTAGATTGATAATAGTGAGTGTAATAAATATAGTAATTGATGTTCTATCGCTCATATTAGCACAATATGGCTAATAATATGAGTTAGATTGATAATAATAACAGTAATAAGTATAGTAATTGTCGTTCTATCGATGATATAAGCATAATATGGCTAATAATATGAGTTAGATTGATAATACTAAGAGTAGTGAGTATAGTAATTGTCGTTCTATCGATCATATAAGCATAATATGGCTAATAATATGAGTTAGATTGATAATACTAAGAGTAGTGAGTATAGTAATTCTCGTTCTATCGATCATATAAGCATAATATGGCTAATAATATGAGTTAGATTGATAATAATAAGAGTAATGAGTATAGTAATTGTAGTTCTATCGATCATTTAAGCATAATATGGCTAATAATATGAGTCAGATTGATAACAATAACAGTAATAAGTATAGTAATTGTCGTTCTATCGATAATATAAGCATAATATGGCTAATAATATGAGTTAGATTGATAATACTAAGAGTAGTGAGTATAGTAATTCTCGTTCTATCGATCATATAAGCATAATATGGCTAATAATATGTGTTAGATTGATAATGATAAGAGTAATAAGTATAGTAATTGTCGTTCTATCGATCATATAACCATAATATGGCTAATAATATGAGTTAGAGTGATAATAATAAGAGTAATGGGTATAGTAATTGTAGTTCTATCGATCATATAAGCATAATAAGGCTAATAATATGAGTTAGAGTGATAATACTAAGAGTAGTGAGTATAGTAATTCTCGTTCTATCGATCATATAAGCATAATAAGGCTAATAATATGAGTTAGAGTTTTAATACTAAGAGTAGTGAGTATAGTAATTCCCATTCTATCGATCATATAAGCATAATATGGCTAATAATATGAGTTAGATTGATAATAATAAGAGTAATGGGTATAGTAATTGTAGTTCTATCGATCATATAAGCATAATAAGTCTAATAATATGAGTTAGAGTGATAATACTAAGAGTAGTGAGTATAGTAATTCTCATTCTATCGATCATATAAGCATAATATGGCTAATAATATGAGTTAGATTGATAATAATAAGAGTAATGGGTATAGTAATTGTAGTTCTATCGATCATATCTGCATAATATGGTTAATAATATGAGTTAGATTCATAATAATAAGAGTAATAAGTATAGTAATTGTCGTTCTATCGATCATATAAGCATAATATGGCTAATAATATGAGTTAGATTGATAATACTAAGAGTAGTGAGTATAGTAATTCTCGTTCTATCGATCATATAAGCATAATATGGATAATAATATGAGTTAGATTGATAATAATAAGCGTAATAAGTATAGTAATTGTCGTTCTATCGATCATTTAAGCATAATATGGCTAATAATATGAGTTAGATTGATAATAATAAGAGTAATAACTACAGTAATTGTCGTTCTCTCGATCATATAAGCATAATATGGCTAATAATATGAGTTAGAGTGATAATACTAAGAGTAGTGAGTATAGTAATTCTCATTCTATCGATCATATAAGCATAATATGGCTAACAATATGAGTTAGATTGATAATAATAACAGTAATAAGTGTAGCAATTGTCGTTCTATCGATATAATAAGCATAATATGGCTAATAATATGAGTTAGATTGATAATACTAAGAGTAGTGAGTATAGTAATTGTCGTTCTATCGATCATATAAGCATAATATGGCTAATAATATGTGTTAGATTGATAATAGTAAGAGTAATGAGTATAGTATTTGTCGTTCTATCGATCATATAAGCATAATATGCCTAATAATTCGAGTTAGATTGATAATAATAAGCGTAATAAGTATAGTAATTGTCGTTCTACCGATCATTTAAGCATAATATGGCTAATAATATGAGTTAGATTGATAATAATAAGAGTAATAACTACAGTAATTGTCGTTCTCTCGATCATATAAGCATAATATGGCTAATAATATGAGTTAGAGTGATAATACTAAGAGTAGTGAGTATAGTAATTCTCGTTCTATCGATCATACAAGCATAATATGGCTAATAATATGAGTTAGATTGATAATAATAAGAGTAATGAGTATAGTAATTGTAGTTCTATCGACCATTTAAGCATAATATGGCTAATAATATGAGTCGGATTGATAATAATAACAGTAATAAGTATAGTAATTGTCGTTCTATCGATAATATAAGCATAATATGGCTAATAATATGAGTTAGATTGATAATACTAAGAGTAGTGAGTATAGTAATTCTCGTTCTATCGATCATATAAGCATAATATGGCTAATAATATGAGTTAGATTGATAATAATAAGAGTAGTGAGTATAGTATTTGTCGTTCTATCGATTATATAAGCATAATATGCCTAATAATACGAGTTAGATTGATAATAATAAGCGTAATAAGTATAGTAATTGTCGTTCTATCGATCATTTAAGCATAATATGGCTAATAATATGAGTTAGATTGATAATAATAAGAGTAATAACTACAGTAATTGTCGTTCTCTCGATCATATAAGCATAATATGGCTAATAATATGAGTTAGAGTGATAACACTAAGAGTAGTGAGTATAGTAATTCTCATTCTATCGATCATATAAGCATAATATGGCTAATAATATGAGGTAGATTGATAATAATAACAGTAATAAGTATAGTAATTGTCGTTCTATCGATAATATAAGCACAATATGGCTAATAATATGAGTTAGATTGATAATACTAAGAGTAGTGAGTATAGTAATTGTCGTTCTATCGATCATATAAGCATAATATGGCTAATAATATGAGTTAGATTGATAATAATAAGAGTAGTGAGTATAGTATTTGTCGTTCTATCGATCATATAAGCATAATATGCCTAATAATACGAGTTGGATTGATAATAATAAGCGTAATAAGTATAGTAATTGTCGTTCTACCGATTGTTTAAGCATAATATGGCTAATAATATGAGTTAGATTGATAATAATAACAGTAATAAGTATAGTAATTGTCGTTCTATCGATAATATAAGCATAATATGGCTAATAATATGAGTTAGATTGATAATACTAAGAGTAGTGAGTATAGTAATTCTCGTTCTATCGATCATATAAGCATAATATGGCTAATAATATGAGTTAGATTGATAATACTAAGAGTAGTGAGTATAGTAATTCTCGTTCTATCGATCATATAAGCATAATATGGATAATAATATGAGTCGGATTGATAATAATAACAGTAATAAGTATAGTAATTGTCGTTCTATCGATAATATAAGCATAATATGGCTAATAATATGAGTTAGATTGATAATACTAAGAGTAGTGAGTATAGTAATTCTCGTTCTATCGATCATATAAGCATAATATGGCTAATAATATGAGTTAGATTGATAAGAATAAGAGTAATGAGTATAGTAATTGTAGTTCTAACGACCATTTAAGCATAATATGGCTAATAATATGAGTCAGATTGATAATAATAACAGTAATAAGTATAGTAATTGTCGTTCTATCGATAATATAAGCATAATATGGCTAATAATATGAGTTAGATTTATAATAATAAGAGTAATAAGTATAGTAATTGTCGTTCTATCGATCATATAAGCACAATATGGCTAATAATATGAGTTAGATTGATAATAATAAGAGTAATAAGTATAGTAATTGTCGTTCTATCGATCATATCTGCATAATATGGTTAATAATATGAGTTAGATTGATAATAATAAGAGTAATAAGTATAGTAACTGTCGTTATATCGATCATATAACCATAATATGGCTAATAGCATGAGTTGGATTGATAATAATAAGGGTAGTGAGTATAGTAATTGTAGTTCTATCGATCATATCTGCATAATATGGTTAATAATATGAGTTAGATTGATAATAGTGAGTGTAATAAATATAGTAATTGATGTTCTATCGCTCATATTAGCACAATATGGCTAATAATATGAGTTAGATTGATAATAATAACAGTAATAAGTATAGTAATTGTCGTTCTATCGATAATATAAGCATAATATGGCTAATAATATGAGTTAGATTGATAATACTAAGAGTAGTGAGTATAGTAATTGTCGTTCTATCGATCATATAAGCATAATATGGTTAATAATATGAGTTAGATTGATAATAATAAGAGTAATAAGTATAGTATTTGAAGTTCTATCGATCATATAAGCATAATATGGCTAATAATATGAGTTAGATTGATAATAATAACAGTAATAAGTATAGTAATTGTCGTTCTATCGATCATATAAGCATAATATGGCTAATAATATGAGTTAGATTGATAATAATAAGAGTAATGAGTATAGTATTTGTCGTTCTATCGATCATATAAGCATAATATGGCTAATAATATGAGTTAGATTGATAATAATAAGAGTAGTGAGTATAGTATTTGTCGTTCTATCGATTATATAAGCATAATATGCCTAATAATACGAGTTAGATTGATAATAATAAGCGTAATAAGTATAGTAATTGTCGTTCTATCGATCATTTAAGCATAATATGGCTAATAATATGAGTTAGATTGATAATAATAAGAGTAATAACTACAGTAATTGTCGTTCTCTCGATCATATAAGCATAATATGGCTAATAATATGAGTTAGAGTGATAACACTAAGAGTAGTGAGTATAGTAATTCTCATTCTATCGATCATATAAGCATAATATGGCTAATAATATGAGGTAGATTGATAATAATAACAGTAATAAGTATAGTAATTGTCGTTCTATCGATAATATAAGCATAATATGGCTAATAATATGAGTTAGATTGATAATACTAAGAGTAGTGAGTATAGTAATTCTCGTTCTATCGATCATATAAGCGTAATATGGCTAATAATATGAGTTAGATTGATAATACTAAGAGTAGTGAGTATAGTAATTCTCGTTCTATCGATCATATAAGCATAATATGGATAATAATATGAGTCGGATTGATAATAATAACAGTAATAAGTATAGTAATTGTCGTTCTATCGATAATATAAGCATAATATGGCTAATAATATGAGTTAGATTGATAATACTAAGAGTAGTGAGTATAGTAATTCTCGTTCTATCGATCATATAAGCATAATATGGCTAATAATATGAGTTAGATTGATAAGAATAAGAGTAATGAGTATAGTAATTGTAGTTCTATCGACCATTTAAGCATAATATGGCTAATAATATGAGTCAGATTGATAATAATAACAGTAATAAGTATAGTAATTGTCGTTCTATCGATAATATAAGCATAATATGGCTAATAATATGAGTTAGATTTATAATAATAAGAGTAATAAGTATAGTAATTGTCGTTCTATCGATCATATAAGCACAATATGGCTAATAATATGAGTTAGATTGATAATAATAAGAGTAATAAGTATAGTAATTGTCGTTCTATCGATCATATCTGCATAATATGGTTAATAATATGAGTTAGATTGATAATAATAAGAGTAATAAGTATAGTAACTGTCGTTATATCGATCATATAACCATAATATGGCTAATAGCATGAGTTGGATTGATAATAACAAGAGTAGTGAGTATAGTAATTGTAGTTCTATCGATCATATCTGCATAATATGGTTAATAATATGAGTTAGATTGATAATAGTGAGTGTAATAAATATAGTAATTGATGTTCTATCGCTCATATTAGCACAATATGGCTAATAATATGAGTTAGATTGATAATAATAACAGTAATAAGTATAGTAATTGTCGTTCTATCGATAATATAAGCATAATATGGCTAATAATATGAGTTAGATTGATAATACTAAGAGTAGTGAGTATAGTAATTGTCGTTCTATCGATCATATAAGCATAATATGGTTAATAATATGAGTTAGATTGATAATAATAAGAGTAATAAGTATAGTATTTGAAGTTCTATCGATCATATAAGCATAATATGGCTAATAATATGAGTTAGATTGATAATAATAACAGTAATAAGTATAGTAATTGTCGTTCTATCGATCATATAAGCATAATATGGCTAATAATATGAGTTAGATTGATAATAATAAGAGTAATGAGTATAGTATTTGTCGTTCTATCGATCATATAAGCATAATATGCCTAATAATACGAGTTGGATTGATAATAATAAGCGTAATAAGTATAGTAATTGTCGTTCTACCGATCATTTAAGCATAATATGGCTAATAATATGAGTTAGATTGATAATAATAACAGTAATAAGTATAGTAATTGTCGTTCTATCGATAATATAAGCATAATATGGCTAATAATATGAGTTAGATTGATAATACTAAGAGTAGTGAGTATAGTAATTCTCGTTCTATCGATCATATAAGCATAATATGGCTAATAATATGAGTTAGATTGATAATAATAAGAGTAATGAGTATAGTAATTGTAGTTCTATCGATCATTTAAGCATAATATGGCTAATAATATGAGTCAGATTGATAACAATAACAGTAATAAGTATAGTAATTGTCGTTCTATCGATAATATAAGCATAATATGGCTAATAATATGAGTTAGATTGATAATACTAAGAGTAGTGGGTATAGTAATTCTCGTTCTATCGATCATATAAGCATAATATGGCTAATAATATGAGTTAGATTGATAATGATAAGAGTAATAAGTATAGTAATTGTCGTTCTATCGATCATATAACCATAATATGGCTAATAATATGAGTTAGAGTGATAATAATAAGAGTAATGGGTATAGTAATTGTAGTTCTATCGATCATATAAGCATAATAAGGCTAATAATATGAGTTAGAGTGATAATACTAAGAGTAGTGAGTATAGTAATTCTCGTTCTATCGATCATATAAGCATAATAAGGCTAATAATATGAGTTAGAGTTTTAATACTAAGAGTAGTGAGTATAGTAATTCTCATTCTATCGATCATATAAGCATAATATGGCTAATAATATGAGTTAGATTGATAATAATAAGAGTAATGGGTATAGTAATTGTAGTTCTATCGATCATATAAGCATAATAAGTCTAATAATATGAGTTAGAGTGATAATACTAAGAGTAGTGAGTATAGTAATTCTCATTCTATCGATCATATAAGCATAATATGGCTAATAATATGAGTTAGATTGATAATAATAAGAGTAATGGGTATAGTAATTGTAGTTCTATCGATCATATCTGCATAATATGGTTAATAATATGAGTTAGATTCATAATAATAAGAGTAATAAGTATAGTAATTGTCGTTCTATCGATCATATAAGCATAATATGGCTAATAATATGAGTTAGATTGATAATACTAAGAGTAGTGAGTATAGTAATTCTCGTTCTATCGATCATATAAGCATAATATGGATAATAATATGAGTTAGATTGATAATAATAAGCGTAATAAGTATAGTAATTGTCGTTCTATCGATCATTTAAGCATAATATGGCTAATAATATGAGTTAGATTGATAATAATAAGAGTAATAACTACAGTAATTGTCGTTCTCTCGATCATATAAGCATAATATGGCTAATAGTATGAGTTAGAGTGATAATACTAAGAGTAGTGAGTATAGTTATTCTCATTCTATCGATCATATAAGCATAATATGGCTAATAATATGAGTTAGATTGATAATAATAACAGTAATAAGTGTAGCAATTGTCGTTCTATCGATATAATAAGCATAATATGGCTAATAATATGAGTTAGATTGATAATACTAAGAGTAGTGAGTATAGTAATTGTCGTTCTATCGATCATATAAGCATAATATGGCTAATAATATGTGTTAGATTGATAATAGTAAGAGTAATGAGTATAGTATTTGTCGTTCTATCGATCATATAAGCATAATATGCCTAATAATACGAGTTAGATTGATAATAATAAGCGTAATAAGTATAGTAATTGTCGTTCTACCGATCATTTAAGAATAATATGGCTAATAATATGAGTTAGATTGATAATAATAAGAGTAATAACTACAGTAATTGTCGTTCTCTCGATCATAAAAGCATAATATGGCTAATAATATGTGTTAGATTGATAAAAGTAAGAGTAATGAGTATAGTATTTGTCGTTCTATCGATCATACAAGCATAATATGGCTAATAATATGAGTTAGATTGATAATAATAAGAGTAATGAGTATAGTAATTGTAGTTCTATCGACCATTTAAGCATAATATGGCTAATAATATGAGTCGGATTGATAATAATAACAGTAATAAGTATAGTAATTGTCGTTCTATCGATAATATAAGCATAATATGGCTAATAATATGAG
Source organism: Megachile rotundata (assembly GCF_050947335.1). Classification (NCBI taxonomy): domain Eukaryota; kingdom Metazoa; phylum Arthropoda; class Insecta; order Hymenoptera; family Megachilidae; genus Megachile; species Megachile rotundata. The sequence goes on along the minus strand of NW_027473711.1, from coordinate 153,067 downwards.
TTAGATTGATAATACTAAGAGTAGTGAGTATAGTAATTCTCGTTCTATCGATCATATAAGCATAATATGGCTAATAATATGAGTTAGATTGATAAGAATAAGAGTAATGAGTATAGTAATTGTAGTTCTAACGACCATTTAAGCATAATATGGCTAATAATATGAGTCAGATTGATAATAATAACAGTAATAAGTATAGTAATTGTCGTTCTATCGATGATATAAGCATAATATGGCTAATAATATGAGTTAGATTTATAATAATAAGAGTAATAAGTATAGTAATTGTCGTTCTATCGATCATATAGGCACAATATGGCTAATAATATGAGTTAGATTGATAATAATAAGAGTAATAAGTATAGTAATTGTCGTTCTATCGATCATATCTGCATAATATGGTTAATAATATGAGTTAGATTGATAATAATAAGAGTAATAAGTATAGTAACTGTCGTTATATCGATCATATAACCATAATATGGCTAATAGCATGAGTTGGATTGATAATAATAAGAGTAGTGAGTATAGTAATTGTAGTTCTATCGATCATATCTGCATAATATGGTTAATAATATGAGTTAGATTGATAATAGTGAGTGTAATAAATATAGTAATTGATGTTCTATCGCTCATATTAGCACAATATGGCTAATAATATGAGTTAGATTGATAATAATAACAGTAATAAGTATAGTAATTGTCGTTCTATCGATGATATAAGCATAATATGGCTAATAATATGAGTTAGATTGATAATACTAAGAGTAGTGAGTATAGTAATTGTCGTTCTATCGATCATATAAGCATAATATGGCTAATAATATGAGTTAGATTGATAATACTAAGAGTAGTGAGTATAGTAATTCTCGTTCTATCGATCATATAAGCATAATATGGCTAATAATATGAGTTAGATTGATAATAATAAGAGTAATGAGTATAGTAATTGTAGTTCTATCGATCATTTAAGCATAATATGGCTAATAATATGAGTCAGATTGATAACAATAACAGTAATAAGTATAGTAATTGTCGTTCTATCGATAATATAAGCATAATATGGCTAATAATATGAGTTAGATTGATAATACTAAGAGTAGTGAGTATAGTAATTCTCGTTCTATCGATCATATAAGCATAATAAGGCTAATAATATGAGTTAGAGTTTTAATACTAAGAGTAGTGAGTATAGTAATTCCCATTCTATCGATCATATAAGCATAATATGGCTAATAATATGAGTTAGATTGATAATAATAAGAGTAATGGGTATAGTAATTGTAGTTCTATCGATCATATAAGCATAATAAGTCTAATAATATGAGTTAGAGTGATAATACTAAGAGTAGTGAGTATAGTAATTCTCATTCTATCGATCATATAAGCATAATATGGCTAATAATATGAGTTAGATTGATAATAATAAGAGTAATGGGTATAGTAATTGTAGTTCTATCGATCATATCTGCATAATATGGTTAATAATATGAGTTAGATTCATAATAATAAGAGTAATAAGTATAGTAATTGTCGTTCTATCGATCATATAAGCATAATATGGCTAATAATATGAGTTAGATTGATAATACTAAGAGTAGTGAGTATAGTAATTCTCGTTCTATCGATCATATAAGCATAATATGGATAATAATATGAGTTAGATTGATAATAATAAGCGTAATAAGTATAGTAATTGTCGTTCTATCGATCATTTAAGCATAATATGGCTAATAATATGAGTTAGATTGATAATAATAAGAGTAATAACTACAGTAATTGCCGTTCTCTCGATCATATAAGCATAATATGGCTAATAATATGAGTTAGATTGATAATACTAAGAGTAGTGAGTATAGTAATTCTCGTTCTATCGATCATATAAGCATAATATGGATAATAATATGAGTTAGATTGATAATAATAACAGTAATAAGTGTAGCAATTGTCGTTCTATCGATATAATAAGCATAATATGGCTAATAATATGAGTTAGATTGATAATACTAAGAGTAGTGAGTATAGTAATTGTCGTTCTATCGATCATATAAGCATAATATGGCTAATAATATGTGTTAGATTGATAATAGTAAGAGTAATGAGTATAGTATTTGTCGTTCTATCGATCATATAAGCATAATATGGCTAATAATATGAGTTAGAGTGATAATACTAAGAGTAGTGAGTATAGTAATTCTCGTTCTATCGATCATACAAGCATAATATGGCTAATAATATGAGTTAGATTGATAATAATAAGAGTAATGAGTATAGTAATTGTAGTTCTATCGACCATTTAAGCATAATATGGCTAATAATATGAGTTAGATTGATAATACTAAGAGTAGTGAGTATAGTAATTCTCGTTCTATCGATCATATAAGCATAATATGGCTAATAATATGAGTTAGATTGATAAGAATAAGAGTAATGAGTATAGTAATTGTAGTTCTAACGACCATTTAAGCATAATATGGCTAATAATATGAGTCAGATTGATAATAATAACAGTAATAAGTATAGTAATTGTCGTTCTATCGATAATATAAGCATAATATGGCTAATAATATGAGTTAGATTTATAATAATAAGAGTAATAAGTATAGTAATTGTCGTTCTATCGATCATATAAGCACAATATGGCTAATAATATGAGTTAGATTGATAATAATAAGAGTAATAAGTATAGTAATTGTCGTTCTATCGATCATATCTGCATAATATGGTTAATAATATGAGTTAGATTGATAATAATAAGAGTAATAAGTATAGTAACTGTCGTTATATCGATCATATAACCATAATATGGCTAATAGCATGAGTTGGATTGATAATAATAAGGGTAGTGAGTATAGTAATTGTAGTTCTATCGATCATATCTGCATAATATGGTTAATAATATGAGTTAGATTGATAATAGTGAGTGTAATAAATATAGTAATTGATGTTCTATCGCTCATATTAGCACAATATGGCTAATAATATGAGTTAGATTGATAATAATAACAGTAATAAGTATAGTAATTGTCGTTCTATCGATGATATAAGCATAATATGGCTAATAATATGAGTTAGATTGATAATACTAAGAGTAGTGAGTATAGTAATTGTCGTTCTATCGATCATATAAGCATAATATGGTTAATAATATGAGTTAGATTGATAATAATAAGAGTAATAAGTATAGTATTTGAAGTTCTATCGATCATATAAGCATAATATGGCTAATAATATGAGTTAGATTGATAATAATAACAGTAATAAGTATAGTAATTGTCGTTCTATCGATCATATAAGCATAATATGGCTAATAATATGAGTTAGATTGATAATAATAAGAGTAATGAGTATAGTATTTGTCGTTCTATCGATCATATAAGCATAATATGGCTAATAATATGAGTTAGATTGATAATAATAAGAGTAGTGAGTATAGTATTTGTCGTTCTATCGATTATATAAGCATAATATGCCTAATAATACGAGTTAGATTGATAATAATAAGCGTAATAAGTATAGTACATTGTCGTTCTATCGATCATTTAAGCATAATATGGCTAATAATATGAGTTAGATTGATAATAATAAGAGTAATAACTACAGTAATTGTCGTTCTCTCGATCATATAAGCATAATATGGCTAATAATATGAGTTAGAGTGATAACACTAAGAGTAGTGAGTATAGTAATTCTCATTCTATCGATCATATAAGCATAATATGGCTAATAATATGAGGTAGATTGATAATAATAACAGTAATAAGTATAGTAATTGTCGTTCTATCGATAATATAAGCATAATATGGCTAATAATATGAGTTAGATTGATAATACTAAGAGTAGTGAGTATAGTAATTCTCGTTCTATCGATCATATAAGCGTAATATGGCTAATAATATGAGTTAGATTGATAATACTAAGAGTAGTGAGTATAGTAATTCTCGTTCTATCGATCATATAAGCATAATATGGATAATAATATGAGTCGGATTGATAATAATAACAGTAATAAGTATAGTAATTGTCGTTCTATCGATAATATAAGCATAATATGGCTAATAATATGAGTTAGATTGATAATACTAAGAGTAGTGAGTATAGTAATTCTCGTTCTATCGATCATATAAGCATAATATGGCTAATAATATGAGTTAGATTGATAAGAATAAGAGTAATGAGTATAGTAATTGTAGTTCTATCGACCATTTAAGCATAATATGGCTAATAATATGAGTCAGATTGATAATAATAACAGTAATAAGTATAGTAATTGTCGTTCTATCGATAATATAAGCATAATATGGCTAATAATATGAGTTAGATTTATAATAATAAGAGTAATAAGTATAGTAATTGTCGTTCTATCGATCATATAAGCACAATATGGCTAATAATATGAGTTAGATTGATAATAATAAGAGTAATAAGTATAGTAATTGTCGTTCTATCGATCATATCTGCATAATATGGTTAATAATATGAGTTAGATTGATAATAATAAGAGTAATAAGTATAGTAACTGTCGTTATATCGATCATATAACCATAATATGGCTAATAGCATGAGTTGGATTGATAATAACAAGAGTAGTGAGTATAGTAATTGTAGTTCTATCGATCATATCTGCATAATATGGTTAATAATATGAGTTAGATTGATAATAGTGAGTGTAATAAATATAGTAATTGATGTTCTATCGCTCATATTAGCACAATATGGCTAATAATATGAGTTAGATTGATAATAATAACAGTAATAAGTATAGTAATTGTCGTTCTATCGATAATATAAGCATAATATGGCTAATAATATGAGTTAGATTGATAATACTAAGAGTAGTGAGTATAGTAATTGTCGTTCTATCGATCATATAAGCATAATATGGTTAATAATATGAGTTAGATTGATAATAATAAGAGTAATAAGTATAGTATTTGAAGTTCTATCGATCATATAAGCATAATATGGCTAATAATATGAGTTAGATTGATAATAATAACAGTAATAAGTATAGTAATTGTCGTTCTATCGATCATATAAGCATAATATGGCTAATAATATGAGTTAGATTGATAATAATAAGAGTAATGAGTATAGTATTTGTCGTTCTATCGATCATATAAGCATAATATGCCTAATAATACGAGTTGGATTGATAATAATAAGCGTAATAAGTATAGTAATTGTCGTTCTACTACCGATCATTTAAGCATAATATGGCTAATAATATGAGTTAGATTGATAATAATAACAGTAATAAGTATAGTAATTGTCGTTCTATCGATAATATAAGCATAATATGGCTAATAATATGAGTTAGATTGATAATACTAAGAGTAGTGAGTATAGTAATTCTCGTTCTATCGATAATATAAGCATAATATGGCTAATAATATGAGTTAGATTGATAATACTAAGAGTAGTGAGTATAGTAATTCTCGTTCTATCGATCATATAAGCATAATATGGCTAATAATATGAGTTAGATTGATAAGAATAAGAGTAATGAGTATAGTAATTGTAGTTCTAACGACCATTTAAGCATAATATGGCTAATAATATGAGTCAGATTGATAATAATAACAGTAATAAGTATAGTAATTGTCGTTCTATCGATGATATAAGCATAATATGGCTAATAATATGAGTTAGATTTATAATAATAAGAGTAATAAGTATAGTAATTGTCGTTCTATCGATCATATAGGCACAATATGGCTAATAATATGAGTTAGATTGATAATAATAAGAGTAATAAGTATAGTAATTGTCGTTCTATCGATCATATCTGCATAATATGGTTAATAATATGAGTTAGATTGATAATAATAAGAGTAATAAGTATAGTAACTGTCGTTATATCGATCATATAACCATAATATGGCTAATAGCATGAGTTGGATTGATAATAATAAGAGTAGTGAGTATAGTAATTGTAGTTCTATCGATCATATCTGCATAATATGGTTAATAATATGAGTTAGATTGATAATAGTGAGTGTAATAAATATAGTAATTGATGTTCTATCGCTCATATTAGCACAATATGGCTAATAATATGAGTTAGATTGATAATAATAACAGTAATAAGTATAGTAATTGTCGTTCTATCGATGATATAAGCATAATATGGCTAATAATATGAGTTAGATTGATAATACTAAGAGTAGTGAGTATAGTAATTGTCGTTCTATCGATCATATAAGCATAATATGGCTAATAATATGAGTTAGATTGATAATACTAAGAGTAGTGAGTATAGTAATTCTCGTTCTATCGATCATATAAGCATAATATGGCTAATAATATGAGTTAGATTGATAATAATAAGAGTAATGAGTATAGTAATTGTAGTTCTATCGATCATTTAAGCATAATATGGCTAATAATATGAGTCAGATTGATAACAATAACAGTAATAAGTATAGTAATTGTCGTTCTATCGATAATATAAGCATAATATGGCTAATAATATGAGTTAGATTGATAATACTAAGAGTAGTGAGTATAGTAATTCTCGTTCTATCGATCATATAAGCATAATAAGGCTAATAATATGAGTTAGAGTTTTAATACTAAGAGTAGTGAGTATAGTAATTCCCATTCTATCGATCATATAAGCATAATATGGCTAATAATATGAGTTAGATTGATAATAATAAGAGTAATGGGTATAGTAATTGTAGTTCTATCGATCATATAAGCATAATAAGTCTACTAATATGAGTTAGAGTGATAATACTAAGAGTAGTGAGTATAGTAATTCTCATTCTATCGATCATATAAGCATAATATGGCTAATAATATGAGTTAGATTGATAATAATAAGAGTAATGGGTATAGTAATTGTAGTTCTATCGATCATATCTGCATAATATGGTTAATAATATGAGTTAGATTCATAATAATAAGAGTAATAAGTATAGTAATTGTCGTTCTATCGATCATATAAGCATAATATGGCTAATAATATGAGTTAGATTGATAATACTAAGAGTAGTGAGTATAGTAATTCTCGTTCTATCGATCATATAAGCATAATATGGATAATAATATGAGTTAGATTGATAATAATAAGCGTAATAAGTATAGTAATTGTCGTTCTATCGATCATTTAAGCATAATATGGCTAATAATATGAGTTAGATTGATAATAATAAGAGTAATAACTACAGTAATTGTCGTTCTCTCGATCATATAAGCATAATATGGCTAATAATATGAGTTAGATTGATAATACTAAGAGTAGTGAGTATAGTAATTCTCGTTCTATCGATCATATAAGCATAATATGGATAATAATATGAGTTAGATTGATAATAATAACAGTAATAAGTGTAGCAATTGTCGTTCTATCGATATAATAAGCATAATATGGCTAATAATATGAGTTAGATTGATAATACTAAGAGTAGTGAGTATAGTAATTGTCGTTCTATCGATCATATAAGCATAATATGGCTAATAATATGTGTTAGATTGATAATAGTAAGAGTAATGAGTATAGTATTTGTCGTTCTATCGATCATATAAGCATAATATGCCTAATAATACGAGTTAGATTGATAATAATAAGCGTAATAAGTATAGTAATTGTCGTTCTACCGATCATTTAAGAATAATATGGCTAATAATATGAGTTAGATTGATAATAATAAGAGTAATAACTACAGTAATTGTCGTTCTCTCGATCATAAAAGCATAATATGGCTAATAATATGTGTTAGATTGATAATAGTAAGAGTAATGAGTATAGTATTTGTCGTTCTATCGATCATACAAGCATAATATGGCTAATAATATGAGTTAGATTGATAATAATAAGAGTAATGAGTATAGTAATTGTAGTTCTATCGACCATTTAAGCATAATATGGCTAATAATATGAGTCGGATTGATAATAATAACAGTAATAAGTATAGTAATTGTCGTTCTATCGATAATATAAGCATAATATGGCTAATAATATGAGTTAGATTGATAATACTAAGAGTAGTGAGTATAGTAATTCTCGTTCTATCGATCATATAAGCATAATATGGCTAATAATATGAGTTAGATTGATAAGAATAAGAGTAATGAGTATAGTAATTGTAGTTCTAACGACCATTTAAGCATAATATGGCTAATAATATGAGTCAGATTGATAATAATAACAGTAATAAGTATAGTAATTGTCGTTCTATCGATGATATAAGCATAATATGGCTAATAATATGAGTTAGATTTATAATAATAAGAGTAATAAGTATAGTAATTGTCGTTCTATCGATCATATAGGCACAATATGGCTAATAATATGAGTTAGATTGATAATAATAAGAGTAATAAGTATAGTAATTGTCGTTCTATCGATCATATCTGCATAATATGGTTAATAATATGAGTTAGATTGATAATAATAAGAGTAATAAGTATAGTAACTGTCGTTATATCGATCATATAACCATAATATGGCTAATAGCATGAGTTGGATTGATAATAATAAGAGTAGTGAGTATAGTAATTGTAGTTCTATCGATCATATCTGCATAATATGGTTAATAATATGAGTTAGATTGATAATAGTGAGTGTAATAAATATAGTAATTGATGTTCTATCGCTCATATTAGCACAATATGGCTAATAATATGAGTTAGATTGATAATAATAACAGTAATAAGTATAGTAATTGTCGTTCTATCGATGATATAAGCATAATATGGCTAATAATATGAGTTAGATTGATAATAATAAGAGTAATGAGTATAGTAATTGTAGTTCTATCGACCATTTAAGCATAATATGGCTAATAATATGAGTTAGATTGATAATACTAAGAGTAGTGAGTATAGTAATTCTCGTTCTATCGATCATATAAGCATAATATGGCTAATAATATGAGTTAGATTGATAAGAATAAGAGTAATGAGTATAGTAATTGTAGTTCTATCGACCATTTAAGCATAATATGGCTAATAATATGAGTCAGATTGATAATAATAACAGTAATAAGTATAGTAATTGTCGTTCTATCGATAATATAAGCATAATATGGCTAATAATATGAGTTAGATTTATAATAATAAGAGTAATAAGTATAGTAATTGTCGTTCTATCGATCATATAAGCACAATATGGCTAATAATATGAGTTAGATTGATAATAATAAGAGTAATAAGTATAGTAATTGTCGTTCTATCGATCATATCTGCATAATATGGTTAATAATATGAGTTAGATTGATAATAATAAGAGTAATAAGTATAGTAACTGTCGTTATATCGATCATATAACCATAATATGGCTAATAGCATGAGTTGGATTGATAATAATAAGAGTAGTGAGTATAGTAATTGTAGTTCGATCGATCATATCTGCATAATATGGTTAATAATATGAGTTAGATTGATAATAGTGAGTGTAATAAATATAGTAATTGATGTTCTATCGCTCATATTAGCACAATATGGCTAATAATATGAGTTAGATTGATAATAATAACAGTAATAAGTATAGTAATTGTCGTTCTATCGATGATATAAGCATAATATGGCTAATAATATGAGTTAGATTGATAATACTAAGAGTAGTGAGTATAGTAATTGTCGTTCTATCGATCATATAAGCATAATATGGCTAATAATATGAGTTAGATTGATAATACTAAGAGTAGTGAGTATAGTAATTCTCGTTCTATCGATCATATAAGCATAATATGGCTAATAATATGAGTTAGATTGATAATAATAAGAGTAATGAGTATAGTAATTGTAGTTCTATCGATCATTTAAGCATAATATGGCTAATAATATGAGTCAGATTGATAACAATAACAGTAATAAGTATAGTAATTGTCGTTCTATCGATAATATAAGCATAATATGGCTAATAATATGAGGTAGATTGATAATACTAAGAGTAGTGAGTATAGTAATTCTCGTTCTATCGATCATATAAGCATAATATGGCTAATAATATGTGTTAGATTGATAATGATAAGAGTAATAAGTATAGTAATTGTCGTTCTATCGATCATATAACCATAATATGGCTAATAATATGAGTTAGAGTGATAATAATAAGAGTAATGGGTATAGTAATTGTAGTTCTATCGATCATATAAGCATAATAAGGCTAATAATATGAGTTAGAGTGATAATACTAAGAGTAGTGAGTATAGTAATTCTCGTTCTATCGATCATATAAGCATAATAAGGCTAATAATATGAGTTAGAGTTTTAATACTAAGAGTAGTGAGTATAGTAATTCCCATTCTATCGATCATATAAGCATAATATGGCTAATAATATGAGTTAGATTGATAATAATAAGAGTAATGGGTATAGTAATTGTAGTTCTATCGATCATATAAGCATAATAAGTCTAATAATATGAGTTAGAGTGATAATACTAAGAGTAGTGAGTATAGTAATTCTCATTCTATCGATCATATAAGCATAATATGGCTAATAATATGAGTTAGATTGATAATAATAAGAGTAATGGGTATAGTAATTGTAGTTCTATCGATCATATCTGCATAATATGGTTAATAATATGAGTTAGATTCATAATAATAAGAGTAATAAGTATAGTAATTGTCGTTCTATCGATCATATAAGCATAATATGGCTAATAATATGAGTTAGATTGATAATACTAAGAGTAGTGAGTATAGTAATTCTCGTTCTATCGATCATATAAGCATAATATGGATAATAATATGAGTTAGATTGATAATAATAAGCGTAATAAGTATAGTAATTGTCGTTCTATCGATCATTTAAGCATAATATGGCTAATAATATGAGTTAGATTGATAATAATAAGAGTAATAACTACAGTAATTGTCGTTCTCTCGATCATATAAGCATAATATGGCTAATAATATGAGTTAGAGTGATAATACTAAGAGTAGTGAGTATAGTAATTCTCATTCTATCGATCATATAAGCATAATATGGCTAATAATATGAGTTAGATTGATAATAATAACAGTAATAAGTGTAGCAATTGTCGTTCTATCGATATAATAAGCATAATATGGCTAATAATATGAGTTAGATTGATAATACTAAGAGTAGTGAGTATAGTAATTGTCGTTCTATCGATCATATAAGCATAATATGGCTAATAATATGTGTTAGATTGATAATAGTAAGAGTAATGAGTATAGTATTTGTCGTTCTATCGATCATATAAGCATAATATGCCTAATAATACGAGTTAGATTGATAATAATAAGCGTAATAAGTATAGTAATTGTCGTTCTACCGATCATTTAAGCATAATATAGCTAATAATATGAGTTAGATTGATAATAATAAGAGTAATAACTACAGTAATTGTCGTTCTCTCGATCATATAAGCATAATATGGCTAATAATATGAGTTAGAGTGATAATACTAAGAGTAGTGAGTATAGTAATTCTCGTTCTATCGATCATACAAGCATAATATGGCTAATAATATGAGTTAGATTGATAATAATAAGAGTAATGAGTATAGTAATTGTAGTTCTATCGACCATTTAAGCATAATATGGCTAATAATATGAGTCGGATTGATAATAATAACAGTAATAAGTATAGTAATTGTCGTTCTATCGATAATATAAGCATAATATGGCTAATAATATGAGTTAGATTGATAATACTAAGAGTAGTGAGTATAGTAATTCTCGTTCTATCGATCATATAAGCATAATATGGATAATAATATGAGTCGGATTGATAATAATAACAGTAATAAGTATAGTAATTGTCGTTCTATCGATAATATAAGCATAATATGGCTAATAATATGAGTCAGATTGATAATATTAACAGTAATAAGTATAGTAATTGTCGTTCTATCGATGATATAAGCATAATATGGCTAATAATATGAGTTAGATTTATAATAATAAGAGTAATAAGTATAGTAATTGTCGTTCTATCGATCATATAAGCACAATATGGCTAATAATATGAGTTAGATTGATAATAATAAGAGTAATAAGTATAGTAATTGTCGTTCTATCGATCATATCTGCATAATATGGTTAATAATATGAGTTAGATTGATAATAATAAGAGTAATAAGTATAGTAACTGTCGTTATATCGATCATATAACCATAATATGGCTAATAGCATGAGTTGGATTGATAATAATAAGAGTAGTGAGTATAGTAATTGTAGTTCTATCGATCATATCTGCATAATATGGTTAATAATATGAGTTAGATTGATAATAGTGAGTGTAATAAATATAGTAATTGATGTTCTATCGCTCATATTAGCACAATATGGCTAATAATATGAGTTAGATTGATAATAATAACAGTAATAAGTATAGTAATTGTCGTTCTATCGATAATATAAGCATAATATGGCTAATAATATGAGTTAGATTGATAATACTAAGAGTAGTGAGTATAGTAATTGTCGTTCTATCGATCATATAAGCATAATATGGTTAATAATATGAGTTAGATTGATAATAATAAGAGTAATAAGTATAGTATTTGAAGTTCTATCGATCATATAAGCATAATATGGCTAATAATATGAGTTAGATTGATAATAATAACAGTAATAAGTATAGTAATTGTCGTTCTATCGATCATATAAGCATAATATGGCTAATAATATGAGTTAGATTGATAATAATAAGAGTAATGAGTATAGTATTTGTCGTTCTATCGATCATATAAGCATAATATGGCTAATAATATGAGTTAGATTGATAATAATAAGAGTAGTGAGTATAGTATTTGTCGTTCTATCGATTATATAAGCATAATATGCCTAATAATACGAGTTAGATTGATAATAATAAGCGTAATAAGTATAGTAATTGTCGTTCTATCGATCATTTAAGCATAATATGGCTAATAATATGAGTTAGATTGATAATAATAAGAGTAATAACTACAGTAATTGTCGTTCTCTCGATCATATAAGCATAATATGGCTAATAATATGAGTTAGAGTGATAACACTAAGAGTAGTGAGTATAGTAATTCTCATTCTATCGATCATATAAGCATAATATGGCTAATAATATGAGTTAGATTGATAATACTAAGAGTAGTGAGTATAGTAATTCTCGTTCTATCGATCATATAAGCATAATATGGCTAATAATATGAGTTAGATTGATAATACTAAGAGTAGTGAGTATAGTAATTCTCGTTCTATCGATCATATAAGCATAATATGGATAATAATATGAGTCGGATTGATAATAATAACAGTAATAAGTATAGTAATTGTCGTTCTATCGATAATATAAGCATAATATGGCTAATAATATGAGTTAGATTGATAATAATAAGCGTAATAAGTATAGTAATTGTCGTTCTACCGATCATTTAAGCATAATATGGCTAATAATATGAGTTAGATTGATAATAATAAGAGTAATAACTACAGTAATTGTCGTTCTCTCGATCATATAAGCATAATATGGCTAATAATATGAGTTAGAGTGATAATACTAAGAGTAGTGAGTATAGTAATTCTCGTTCTATCGATCATACAAGCATAATATGGCTAATAATATGAGTTAGATTGATAATAATAAGAGTAATGAGTATAGTAATTCTCGTTCTATCGATCATATAAGCATAATATGCCTAATAATATGAGTTAGATTGATAATAATAAGAGTAGTGAGTATAGTATTTGTCGTTCTATCGATTATATAAGCATAATATGCCTAATAATACGAGTTAGATTGATAATAATAAGCGTAATAAGTATAGTAATTGTCGTTCTATCGATCATTTAAGCATAATATGGCTAATAATATGAGTTAGATTGATAATAATAAGAGTAATAACTACAGTAATTGTCGTTCTCTCGATCATATAAGCATAATATGGCTAATAATATGAGTTAGAGTGATAACACTAAGAGTAGTGAGTATAGTAATTCTCATTCTATCGATCATATAAGCATAATATGGCTAATAATATGAGGTAGATTGATAATAATAACAGTAATAAGTATAGTAATTGTCGTTCTATCGATAATATAAGCACAATATGGCTAATAATATGAGTTAGATTGATAATACTAAGAGTAGTGAGTATAGTAATTGTCGTTCTATCGATCATATAAGCATAATATGGCTAATAATATGAGTTAGATTGATAATAATAAGAGTAATGAGTATAGTATTTGTCGTTCTATCGATCATATAAGCATAATATGCCTAATAATACGAGTTGGATTGATAATAATAAGCGTAATAAGTATAGTAATTGTCGTTCTACCGATTGTTTAAGCATAATATGGCTAATAATATGAGTTAGATTGATAATAATAACAGTAATAAGTATAGTAATTGTCGTTCTATCGATAATATAAGCATAATATGGCTAATAATATGAGTTAGATTGATAATACTAAGAGTAGTGAGTATAGTAATTCTCGTTCTATCGATCATATAAGCATAATATGGCTAATAATATGAGTTAGATTGATAATACTAAGAGTAGTGAGTATAGTAATTCTCGTTCTATCGATCATATAAGCATAATATGGATAATAATATGAGTCGGATTGATAATAATAACAGTAATAAGTATAGTAATTGTCGTTCTATCGATAATATAAGCATAATATGGCTAATAATATGAGTTAGATTGATAATACTAAGAGTAGTGAGTATAGTAATTCTCGTTCTATCGATCATATAAGCATAATATGGCTAATAATATGAGTTAGATTGATAAGAATAAGAGTAATGAGTATAGTAATTGTAGTTCTAACGACCATTTAAGCATAATATGGCTAATAATATGAGTCAGATTGATAATAATAACAGTAATAAGTATAGTAATTGTCGTTCTATCGATGATATAAGCATAATATGGCTAATAATATGAGTTAGATTTATAATAATAAGAGTAATAAGTATAGTAATTGTCGTTCTATCGATCATATAAGCACAATATGGCTAATAATATGAGTTAGATTGATAATAATAAGAGTAATAAGTATAGTAATTGTCGTTCTATCGATCATATCTGCATAATATGGTTAATAATATGAGTTAGATTGATAATAATAAGAGTAATAAGTATAGTAACTGTCGTTATATCGATCATATAACCATAATATGGCTAATAGCATGAGTTGGATTGATAATAATAAGAGTAGTGAGTATAGTAATTGTAGTTCTATCGATCATATCTGCATAATATGGTTAATAATATGAGTTAGATTGATAATAGTGAGTGTAATAAATATAGTAATTGACGTTCTATCGCTCATATTAGCACAATATGGCTAATAATATGAGTTAGATTGATAATAATAACAGTAATAAGTATAGTAATTGTCGTTCTATCGATAATATAAGCATAATATGGCTAATAATATGAGTTAGATTGATAATACTAAGAGTAGTGAGTATAGTAATTGTCGTTCTATCGATCATATAAGCATAATATGGTTAATAATATGAGTTAGATTGATAATAATAAGAGTAATAAGTATAGTATTTGAAGTTCTATCGATCATATAAGCATAATATGGCTAATAATATGAGTTAGATTGATAATAATAACAGTAATAAGTATAGTAATTGTCGTTCTATCGATCATATAAGCATAATATGGCTAATAATATGAGTTAGATTGATAATAATAAGAGTAATGAGTATAGTATTTGTCGTTCTATCGATCATATAAGCATAATATGGCTAATAATATGAGTTAGATTGATAATAATAAGAGTAGTGAGTATAGTATTTGTCGTTCTATCGATTATATAAGCATAATATGCCTAATAATACGAGTTAGATTGATAATAATAAGCGTAATAAGTATAGTAATTGTCGTTCTATCGATCATTTAAGCATAATATGGCTAATAATATGAGTTAGATTGATAATAGTAAGAGTAATAACTACAGTAATTGTCGTTCTCTCGATCATATAAGCATAATATGGCTAATAATATGAGTTAGAGTGATAACACTAAGAGTAGTGAGTATAGTAATTCTCATTCTATCGATCATATAAGCATAATATGGCTAATAATATGAGGTAGATTGATAATAATAACAGTAATAAGTATAGTAATTGTCGTTCTATCGATAATATAAGCATAATATGGCTAATAATATGAGTTAGATTGATAATACTAAGAGTAGTGAGTATAGTAATTCTCGTTCTATCGATCATATAAGCATAATATGGCTAATAATATGAGTTAGATTGATAATACTAAGAGTAGTGAGTATAGTAATTCTCGTTCTATCGATCATATAAGCATAATATGGATAATAATATGAGTCGGATTGATAATAATAACAGTAATAAGTATAGTAATTGTCGTTCTATCGATAATATAAGCATAATATGGCTAATAATATGAGTTAGATTGATAATACTAAGAGTAGTGAGTATAGTAATTCTCGTTCTATCGATCATATAAGCATAATATGGCTAATAATATGAGTTAGATTGATAAGAATAAGAGTAATGAGTATAGTAATTGTAGTTCTATCGACCATTTAAGCATAATATGGCTAATAATATGAGTCAGATTGATAACAATAACAGTAATAAGTAGAGTAATTGTCGTTCTATCGATAATATAAGCATAATATGGCTAATAATATGAGTTAGATTGATAATACTAAGAGTAGTGAGTATAGTAATTCTCGTTCTATCGATCATATAAGCATAATATGGCTAATAATATGAGTTAGATTGATAATAATAAGAGTAATGAGTATAGTAATTGTAGTTCTATCGATCATTTAAGCATAATATGGCTAATAATATGAGTCAGATTGATAACAATAACAGTAATAAGTATAGTAATTGTCGTTCTATCGATAATATAAGCATAATATGGCTAATAATATGAGTTAGATTGATAATACTAAGAGTAGTGAGTATAGTAATTCTCGTTCTATCGATCATATAAGCATAATATGGCTAATAATATGAGTTAGATTGATAATGATAAGAGTAATAAGTATAGTAATTGTCGTTCTATCGATCATATAACCATAATATGGCTAATAATATGAGTTAGAGTGATAATAATAAGAGTAATGGGTATAGTAATTGTAGTTCTATCGATCATATAAGCATAATAAGGCTAATAATATGAGTTAGAGTGATAATACTAAGAGTAGTGAGTATAGTAATTCTCGTTCTATCGATCATATAAGCATAATAAGGCTAATAATATGAGTTAGAGTGATAATACTAAGAGTAGTGAGTGTAGTAATTCTCATTCTATCGATCATATAAGCATAATATGGCTAATAATATGAGTTAGAATGATAATAATAACAGTAATAAGTGTAGCAATTGTCGTTCTAACGATATAATAAGCATAATATGGCTAATAATATGAGTTAGATTGATAATACTAAGAGTAGTGAGTATAGTAATTGTCGTTCTATCGATCATATAAGCATAATATGGCTAATAATATGTGTTAGATTGATAATAGTAAGAGTAATGAGTATAGTATTTGTCGTTCTATCGATCATATAAGCATAATATGCCTAATAATACGAGTTAGATTGATAATAATAAGCGTAATAAGTATAGTAATTGTCGTTCTACCGATCATTTAAGCATAATATGGCTAATAATATGAGTTAGATTGATAATAATAAGAGTAATAACTACAGTAATTGTCGTTCTCTCGATCATATAAGCATAATATGGCTAATAATATGTGTTAGATTGATAATAGTAAGAGTAATGAGTATAGTATTTGTCGTTCTATCGATCATACAAGCATAATATGGCTAATAATATGAGTTAGATTGATAATAATAAGAGTAATGAGTATAGTAATTGTAGTTCTATCGACCATTTAAGCATAATATGGCTAATAATATGAGTCGGATTGATAATAATAACAGTAATAAGTATAGTAATTGTCGTTCTATCGATAATATAAGCATAATATGGCTAATAATATGAGTTAGATTGATAATACTAAGAGTAGTGAGTATAGTAATTCTCGTTCTATCGATCATATAAGCATAATATGGCTAATAATATGAGTTAGATTGATAAGAATAAGAGTAATGAGTATAGTAATTGTAGTTCTATCGACCATTTAAGCATAATATGGCTAATAATATGAGTCAGATTGATAATAATAACAGTAATAAGTATAGTAATTGTCGTTCTATCGATAATATAAGCATAATATGGCTAATAATATGAGTTAGATTTATAATAATAAGAGTAATAAGTATAGTAATTGTCGTTCTATCGATCATATAAGCACAATATGGCTAATAATATGAGTTAGATTGATAATAATAAGAGTAATAAGTATAGTAATTGTCGTTCTATCGATCATATCTGCATAATATGGTTAATAATATGAGTTAGATTGATAATAATAAGAGTAATAAGTATAGTAACTGTCGTTATATCGATCATATAACCATAATATGGCTAATAGCATGAGTTGGATTGATAATAATAAGAGTAGTGAGTATAGTAATTGTAGTTCTATCGATCATATCTGCATAATATGGTTAATAATATGAGTTAGATTGATAATAGTGAGTGTAATAAATATAATAATTGATGTTCTATCGCTCATATTAGCACAATATGGCTAATAATATGAGTTAGATTGATAATAATAACAGTAATAAGTATAGTAATTGTCGTTCTATCGATAATATAAGCATAATATGGCTAATAATATGAGTTAGATTGATAATACTAAGAGTAGTGAGTATAGTAATTCTCGTTCTATCGATCATATAAGCATAATATGGCTAATAATATGAGTTAGATTGATAATAATAAGAGTAATGAGTATAGTAATTGTAGTTCTATCGATCATTTAAGCATAATATGGCTAATAATATGAGTCAGATTGATAACAATAACAGTAATAAGTATAGTAATTGTCGTTCTATCGATAATATAAGCATAATATGGCTAATAATATGAGTTAGATTGATAATACTAAGAGTAGTGAGTATAGTAATTCTCGTTCTATCGATCATATAAGCATAATATGGCTAATAATATGAGTTAGATTGATAATGATAAGAGTAATAAGTATAGTAATTGTCGTTCTATCGATCATATAACCATAATATGGCTAATAATATGAGTTAGAGTGATAATAATAAGAGTAATGGGTATAGTAATTGTAGTTCTATCGATCATATAAGCATAATAAGGCTAATAATATGAGTTAGAGTGATAATACTAAGAGTAGTGAGTATAGTAATTCTCGTTCTATCGATCATATAAGCATAATAAGGCTAATAATATGAGTTAGAGTGATAATACTAAGAGTAGTGAGTATAGTAATTCTCATTCTATCGATCATATAAGCATAATATGGCTAATAATATGAGTTAGAATGATAATAATAAGAGTAATGGGTATAGTAATTGTAGTTCTATCGATCATATCTGCATAATATGGTTAATAATATGAGTTAGATTCATAATAATAAGAGTAATAAGTATAGTAATTGTCGTTCTATCGATCATATAAGCATAATATGGCTAATAATATGAGTTAGATTGATAATACTAAGAGTAGTGAGTATAGTAATTCTCGTTCTATCGATCATATAAGCATAATATGGATAATAATATGAGTTAGATTGATAATAATAAGCGCAATAAGTATAGTAATTGTCGTTCTATCGATCATTTAAGCATAATATGGCTAATAATATGAGTTAGATTGATAATAATAAGAGTAATAACTACAGTAATTGTCGTTCTCTCGATCATATAAGCATAATATGGCTAATAATATGAGTTAGAGTGATAATACTAAGAGTAGTGAGTATAGTTATTCTCATTCTATCGATCATATAAGCATAATATGGCTAATAATATGAGTTAGATTGATAATAATAACAGTAATAAGTGTAGCAATTGTCGTTCTAACGATATAATAAGCATAATATGGCTAATAATATGAGTTAGATTGATAATACTAAGAGTAGTGAGTATAGTAATTGTCGTTCTATCGATCATATAAGCATAATATGGCTAATAATATGTGTTAGATTGATAATAGTAAGAGTAATGAGTATAGTATTTGTCGTTCTATCGATCATATAAGCATAATATGCCTAATAATACGAGTTAGATTGATAATAATAAGCGTAATAAGTATAGTAATTGTCGTTCTACCGATCATTTAAGCATAATATGGCTAATAATATGAGTTAGATTGATAATAATAAGAGTAATAACTACAGTAATTGTCGTTCTCTCGATCATATAAGCATAATATGGCTAATAATATGTGTTAGATTGATAATAGTAAGAGTAATGAGTATAGTATTTGTCGTTCTATCGATCATACAAGCATAATATGGCTAATAATATGAGTTAGATTGATAATAATAAGAGTAATGAGTATAGTAATTGTAGTTCTATCGACCATTTAAGCATAATATGGCTAATAATATGAGTCGGATTGATAATAATAACAGTAATAAGTATAGTAATTGTCGTTCTATCGATAATATAAGCATAATATGGCTAATAATATGAGTTAGATTGATAATACTAAGAGTAGTGAGTATAGTAATTCTCGTTCTATCGATCATATAAGCATAATATGGCTAATAATATGAGTTAGATTGATAAGAATAAGAGTAATGAGTATAGTAATTGTAGTTCTATCGACCATTTAAGCATAATATGGCTAATAATATGAGTCAGATTGATAATAATAACAGTAATAAGTATAGTAATTGTCGTTCTATCGATAATATAAGCATAATATGGCTAATAATATGAGTTAGATTTATAATAATAAGAGTAATAAGTATAGTAATTGTCGTTCTATCGATCATATAAGCACAATATGGCTAATAATATGAGTTAGATTGATAATAATAAGAGTAATGAGTATAGTAATTGTCGTTCTATCGATCATATCTGCATAATATGGTTAATAATATGAGTTAGATTGATAATAATAAGAGTAATAAGTATAGTAACTGTCGTTATATCGATCATATAACCATAATATGGCTAATAGCATGAGTTGGATTGATAATAATAAGAGTAGTGAGTATAGTAATTGTAGTTCTATCGATCATATCTGCATAATATGGTTAATAATATGAGTTAGATTGATAATAGTGAGTGTAATAAATATAATAATTGATGTTCTATCGCTCATATTAGCACAATATGGCTAATAATATGAGTTAGATTGATAATAATAACAGTAATAAGTATAGTAATTGTCGTTCTATCGATAATATAAGCATAATATGGCTAATAATATGAGTTAGATTGATAATACTAAGAGTAGTGAGTATAGTAATTCTCGTTCTATCGATCATATAAGCATAATATGGCTAATAATATGAGTTAGATTGATAATAATAAGAGTAATGAGTATAGTAATTGTAGTTCTATCGATCATTTAAGCATAATATGGCTAATAATATGAGTCAGATTGATAACAATAACAGTAATAAGTATAGTAATTGTCGTTCTATCGATAATATAAGCATAATATGGCTAATAATATGAGTTAGATTGATAATACTAAGAGTAGTGAGTATAGTAATTCTCGTTCTATCGATCATATAAGCATAATATGGCTAATAATATGAGTTAGATTGATAATGATAAGAGTAATAAGTATAGTAATTGTCGTTCTATCGATCATATAACCATAATATGGCTAATAATATGAGTTAGAGTGATAATAATAAGAGTAATGGGTATAGTAATTGTAGTTCTATCGATCATATAAGCATAATAAGGCTAATAATATGAGTTAGAGTGATAATACTAAGAGTAGTGAGTATAGTAATTCTCGTTCTATCGATCATATAAGCATAATAAGGCTAATAATATGAGTTAGAGTGATAATACTAAGAGTAGTGAGTATAGTAATTCTCATTCTATCGATCATATAAGCATAATATGGCTAATAATATGAGTTAGAATGATAATAATAAGAGTAATGGGTATAGTAATTGTAGTTCTATCGATCATATCTGCATAATATGGTTAATAATATGAGTTAGATTCATAATAATAAGAGTAATAAGTATAGTAATTGTCGTTCTATCGATCATATAAGCATAATATGGCTAATAATATGAGTTAGATTGATAATACTAAGAGTAGTGAGTATAGTAATTCTCGTTCTATCGATCATATAAGCATAATATGGATAATAATATGAGTTAGATTGATAATAATAAGCGCAATAAGTATAGTAATTGTCGTTCTATCGATCATTTAAGCATAATATGGCTAATAATATGAGTTAGATTGATAATAATAAGAGTAATAACTACAGTAATTGTCGTTCTCTCGATCATATAAGCATAATATGGCTAATAATATGAGTTAGAGTGATAATACTAAGAGTAGTGAGTATAGTTATTCTCATTCTATCGATCATATAAGCATAATATGGCTAATAATATGAGTTAGATTGATAATAATAACAGTAATAAGTGTAGCAATTGTCGTTCTAACGATATAATAAGCATAATATGGCTAATAATATGAGTTAGATTGATAATACTAAGAGTAGTGAGTATAGTAATTGTCGTTCTATCGATCATATAAGCATAATATGGCTAATAATATGTGTTAGATTGATAATAGTAAGAGTAATGAGTATAGTATTTGTCGTTCTATCGATCATATAAGCATAATATGCCTAATAATACGAGTTAGATTGATAATAATAAGCGTAATAAGTATAGTAATTGTCGTTCTAACCGATCATTTAAGCATAATATGGCTAATAATATGAGTTAGATTGATAATAATAAGAGTAATAACTACAGTAATTGTCGTTCTCTCGATCATATAAGCATAATATGGCTAATAATATGTGTTAGATTGATAATAGTAAGAGTAATGAGTATAGTATTTGTCGTTCTATCGATCATACAAGCATAATATGGCTAATAATATGAGTTAGATTGATAATAATAAGAGTAATGAGTATAGTAATTGTAGTTCTATCGACCATTTAAGCATAATATGGCTAATAATATGAGTCGGATTGATAATAATAACAGTAATAAGTATAGTAATTGTCGTTCTATCGATAATATAAGCATAATATGGCTAATAATATGAGTTAGATTGATAATACTAAGAGTAGTGAGTATAGTAATTCTCGTTCTATCGATCATATAAGCATAATATGGCTAATAATATGAGTTAGATTGATAAGAATAAGAGTAATGAGTATAGTAATTGTAGTTCTATCGACCATTTAAGCATAATATGGCTAATAATATGAGTCAGATTGATAATAATAACAGTAATAAGTATAGTAATTGTCGTTCTATCGATAATATAAGCATAATATGGCTAATAATATGAGTTAGATTTATAATAATAAGAGTAATAAGTATAGTAATTGTCGTTCTATCGATCATATAAGCACAATATGGCTAATAATATGAGTTAGATTGATAATAATAAGAGTAATAAGTATAGTAATTGTCGTTCTATCGATCATATCTGCATAATATGGTTAATAATATGAGTTAGATTGATAATAATAAGAGTAATAAGTATAGTAACTGTCGTTATATCGATCATATAACCATAATATGGCTAATAGCATGAGTTGGATTGATAATAATAAGAGTAGTGAGTATAGTAATTGTAGTTCTATCGATCATATCTGCATAATATGGTTAATAATATGAGTTAGATTGATAATAGTGAGTGTAATAAATATAGTAATTGATGTTCTATCGCTCATATTAGCACAATATGGCTAATAATATGAGTTAGATTGATAATAATAACAGTAATAAGTATAGTAATTGTCGTTCTATCGATAATATAAGCATAATATGGCTAATAATATGAGTTAGATTGATAATACTAAGAGTAGTGAGTATAGTAATTGTCGTTCTATCGATCATATAAGCATAATATGGTTAATAATATGAGTTAGATTGATAATAATAAGAGTAATAAGTATAGTATTTGAAGTTCTATCGATCATATAAGCATAATATGGCTAATAATATGAGTTAGATTGATAATAATAACAGTAATAAGTATAGTAATTGTCGTTCTATCGATCATATAAGCATAATATGGCTAATAATATGAGTTAGATTGATAATAATAAGAGTAATGAGTATAGTATTTGTCGTTCTATCGATCATATAAGCATAATATGCCTAATAATACGAGTTGGATTGATAATAATAAGCGTAATAAGTATAGTAATTGTCGTTCTACCGATCATTTAAGCATAATATGGCTAATAATATGAGTTAGATTGATAATAATAACAGTAATAAGTATAGTAATTGTCGTTCTATCGATAATATAAGCATAATATGGCTAATAATATGAGTTAGATTGATAATACTAAGAGTAGTGAGTATAGTAATTATCGTTCTATCGATCATATAAGCATAATATGGCTAATAATATGAGTTAGATTGATAATAATAAGAGTAATGAGTATAGTAATTGTAGTTCTATCGATCATTTAAGCATAATATGGCTAATAATATGAGTCAGATTGATAACAATAACAGTAATAAGTATAGTAATTGTCGTTCTATCGATAATATAAGCATAATATGGCTAATAATATGAGTTAGATTGATAATACTAAGAGTAGTGAGTATAGTAATTCTCGTTCTATCGATCATATAAGCATAATATGGCTAATAATATGAGTTAGATTGATAATGATAAGAGTAATAAGTATAGTAATTGTCGTTCTATCGATCATATAACCATAATATGGCTAATAATATGAGTTAGAGTGATAATAATAAGAGTAATGGGTATAGTAATTGTAGTTCTATCGATCATATAAGCATAATAAGGCTAATAATATGAGTTAGAGTGATAATACTAAGAGTAGTGAGTATAGTAATTCTCGTTCTATCGATCATATAAGCATAATAAGGCTAATAATATGAGTTAGAGTTTTAATACTAAGAGTAGTGAGTATAGTAATTCTCATTCTATCGATCATATAAGCATAATATGGCTAATAATATGAGTTAGATTGATAATAATAAGAGTAATGGGTATAGTAATTGTAGTTCTATCGATCATATAAGCATAATAAGTCTAATAATATGAGTTAGAGTGATAATACTAAGAGTAGTGAGTATAGTAATTCTCATTCTATCGATCATATAAGCATAATATGGCTAATAATATGAGTTAGATTGATAATAATAAGAGTAATGGGTATAGTAATTGTAGTTCTATCGATCATATCTGCATAATATGGTTAATAATATGAGTTAGATTCATAATAATAAGAGTAATAAGTATAGTAATTGTCGTTCTATCGATCATATAAGCATAATATGGCTAATAATATGAGTTAGATTGATAATACTAAGAGTAGTGAGTATAGTAATTGTCGTTCTATCGATCATATAAGCATAATATGGATAATAATATGAGTTAGATTGATAATAATAAGCGTAATAAGTATAGTAATTGTCGTTCTATCGATCATTTAAGCATAATATGGCTAATAATATGAGTTAGATTGATAATAATAAGAGTAATAACTACAGTAATTGTCGTTCTCTCGATCATATAAGCATAATATGGCTAATAATATGAGTTAGAGTGATAATACTAAGAGTAGTGAGTATAGTTATTCTCATTCTATCGATCATATAAGCATAATATGGCTAATAATATGAGTTAGATTGATAATAATAACAGTAATAAGTGTAGCAATTGTCGTTCTATCGATATAATAAGCATAATATGGCTAATAATATGAGTTAGATTGATAATACTAAGAGTAGTGAGTATAGTAATTGTCGTTCTATCGATCATATAAGCATAATATGGCTAATAATATGTGTTAGATTGATAATAGTAAGAGTAATGAGTATAGTATTTGTCGTTCTATCGATCATATAAGCATAATATGCCTAATAATACGAGTTAGATTGATAATAATAAGCGTAATAAGTATAGTAATTGTCGTTCTACCGATCATTTAAGCATAATATGGCTAATAATATGAGTTAGATTGATAATAATAAGAGTAATAACTACAGTAATTGCCGTTCTCTCGATCATATAAGCATAATATGGCTAATAATATGTGTTAGATTGATAATAGTAAGAGTAATGAGTATAGTATTTGTCGTTCTATCGATCATACAAGCATAATATGGCTAATAATATGAGTTAGATTGATAATAATAAGAGTAATGAGTATAGTAATTGTAGTTCTATCGACCATTTAAGCATAATATGGCTAATAATATGAGTCGGATTGATAATAATAACAGTAATAAGTATAGTAATTGTCGTTCTATCGATAATATAAGCATAATATGGCTAATAATATGAGTTAGATTTATAATAATAAGAGTAATAAGTATAGTAATTGTCGTTCTATCGATCATATAAGCACAATATGGCTAATAATATGAGTTAGATTGATAATAATAAGAGTAATAAGTATAGTAATTGTCGTTCTATCGATCATATCTGCATAATATGGTTAATAATATGAGTTAGATTGATAATAATAAGAGTAATAAGTATAGTAACTGTCGTTATATCGATCATATAACCATAATATGGCTAATAGCATGAGTTGGATTGATAATAATAAGAGTAGTGAGTATAGTAATTGTAGTTCTATCGATCATATCTGCATAATATGGTTAATAATATGAGTTAGATTGATAATAGTGAGTGTAATAAATATAGTAATTGATGTTCTATCGCTCATATTAGCACAATATGGCTAATAATATGAGTTAGATTGATAATAATAACAGTAATAAGTATAGTAATTGTCGTTCTATCGATAATATAAGCATAATATGGCTAATAATATGAGTTAGATTGATAATACTAAGAGTAGTGAGTATAGTAATTGTCGTTCTATCGATCATATAAGCATAATATGGTTAATAATATGAGTTAGATTGATAATAATAAGAGTAATAAGTATAGTATTTGAAGTTCTATCGATCATATAAGCATAATATGGCTAATAATATGAGTTAGATTGATAATAATAACAGTAATAAGTATAGTAATTGTCGTTCTATCGATCATATAAGCATAATATGGCTAATAATATGAGTTAGATTGATAATAATAAGAGTAATGAGTATAGTATTTGTCGTTCTATCGATCATATAAGCATAATATGCCTAATAATACGAGTTGGATTGATAATAATAAGCGTAATAAGTATAGTAATTGTCGTTCTACCGATCATTTAAGCATAATATGGCTAATAATATGAGTTAGATTGATAATAATAACAGTAATAAGTATAGTAATTGTCGTTCTATCGATAATATAAGCATAATATGGCTAATAATATGAGTTAGATTGATAATACTAAGAGTAGTGAGTATAGTAATTATCGTTCTATCGATCATATAAGCATAATATGGCTAATAATATGAGTTAGATTGATAATAATAAGAGTAATGAGTATAGTAATTGTAGTTCTATCGATCATTTAAGCATAATATGGCTAATAATATGAGTCAGATTGATAACAATAACAGTAATAAGTATAGTAATTGTCGTTCTATCGATAATATAAGCATAATATGGCTAATAATATGAGTTAGATTGATAATACTAAGAGTAGTGAGTATAGTAATTCTCGTTCTATCGATCATATAAGCATAATATGGCTAATAATATGAGTTAGATTGATAATGATAAGAGTAATAAGTATAGTAATTGTCGTTCTATCGATCATATAACCATAATATGGCTAATAATATGAGTTAGAGTGATAATAATAAGAGTAATGGGTATAGTAATTGTAGTTCTATCGATCATATAAGCATAATAAGGCTAATAATATGAGTTAGAGTGATAATACTAAGAGTAGTGAGTATAGTAATTCTCGTTCTATCGATCATATAAGCATAATAAGGCTAATAATATGAGTTAGAGTTTTAATACTAAGAGTAGTGAGTATAGTAATTCTCATTCTATCGATCATATAAGCATAATATGGCTAATAATATGAGTTAGATTGATAATAATAAGAGTAATGGGTATAGTAATTGTAGTTCTATCGATCATATAAGCATAATAAGTCTAATAATATGAGTTAGAGTGATAATACTAAGAGTAGTGAGTATAGTAATTCTCATTCTATCGATCATATAAGCATAATATGGCTAATAATATGAGTTAGATTGATAATAATAAGAGTAATGGGTATAGTAATTGTAGTTCTATCGATCATATCTGCATAATATGGTTAATAATATGAGTTAGATTCATAATAATAAGAGTAATAAGTATAGTAATTGTCGTTCTATCGATCATATAAGCATAATATGGCTAATAATATGAGTTAGATTGATAATACTAAGAGTAGTGAGTATAGTAATTGTCGTTCTATCGATCATTTAAGCATAATATGGCTAATAATATGAGTTAGATTGATAATAATAAGAGTAATAACTACAGTAATTGTCGTTCTCTCGATCATATAAGCATAATATGGCTAATAATATGAGTTAGAGTGATAATACTAAGAGTAGTGAGTATAGTAATTCTCATTCTATCGATCATATAAGCATAATATGGCTAATAATATGAGTTAGATTGATAATAATAACAGTAATAAGTGTAGCAATTGTCGTTCTATCGATATAATAAGCATAATATGGCTAATAATATGAGTTAGATTGATAATACTAAGAGTAGTGAGTATAGTAATTGTCGTTCTATCGATCATATAAGCATAATATGGCTAATAATATGTGTTAGATTGATAATAGTAAGAGTAATGAGTATAGTATTTGTCGTTCTATCGATCATATAAGCATAATATGCCTAATAATACGAGTTAGATTGATAATAATAAGCGTAATAAGTATAGTAATTGTCGTTCTACCGATCATTTAAGCATAATATGGCTAATAATATGAGTTAGATTGATAATAATAAGAGTAATAACTACAGTAATTGTCGTTCTCTCGATCATATAAGCATAATATGGCTAATAATATGAGTTAGAGTGATAATACTAACAAGGGACATCACCAAGGTGTCACACGCGGATTTTAATGAAATTGACATATATTGTAGCTTTTTAAAAATCATTTGACACGTATTTTTTTATATCTGCGGACATCCATGTTGAGGGGTTGAAAATAGCCCTCAAAGTTTGGGGTTAAAAACACATTTTCTTTAATATCTCGGAAACTAGAGGGAGTAGGAAGGTAAATTTTTTTTTAAATTGTGTAGTTTTTAGTGAGGAATGTAGTTAGTGTCAAAAATTTCGGGAGAAATTATTTATTTAAATAATATATTAAAAAAATGCACTTTTTTTTCAATTTTTCACCATAAATGCAGTTCGATTTTTTTGCAGCTTTGTATACTAAAAATATGCATCAAAATAGGGGATACGTGTTTTTGGAATTTTTTGTTTATTACAATTTAGCAATAATTATTACATATACAATTTTCTCCTACTTTTTACGGAGAAATAATTTGAGATTTGTTTTCGAAGAGGGTCAGCCCTTTTTATGCGATAATCTGTTACGTTTTTAACAATTAGACAATATCAGATGTTTATTGTGCCATCGGTAGCCAGGGAGGGTCTAACGGGCAGGTATAAATCCGCTGCGGTGCCAGTCGTCACTTTACGGAACATAGGTTTCTATGGTCAATAAAACTTTTAGCTGAAGATATAAGTTTATTTATTTGACTTTTAATAATGAATTTCTTTATTGAATTTTATTATTGTGCACACTATATAGCATAATCTTCAGAAGCAAGCATTCAACTTTTATTACAAAAATCAATTTTTATTACATTGTCTTTTGTGAATAAATTTGTATCTAAATTCAATAAAACTAAAGGATTAGAAATTTTATGAATAAAATTTTTTCAACTTCGAAACCTATTAACATTAAATGGTTGAACAAACGGTAGGGTATTTTTTGCTATTTTTAATATTTCCTGTTTTTTACACTGTTTCTTACCTAGGGATTGATCGTCATAACTTCTTCTTGCTACATCTTTTCCATGAATCAAGAAGCAAAACAGTATTTTCTGGTTCACACGGATCAAAAACATATTGGCGGGTTTTTAAATAAAAGGTTGTTCCATTTCCTCTTAATTCGCAAAAATAGGCAAGAATTAGGCATACGTCAAGTCATTAAATATAACCTCTTGTTGCATTTCTATATCCGTATATGCGCATTCTTTATACATGTCGATTGCATCTGTTATGCTTTGTGCCAGTTTAACTTTGTTTCGATTTATGTGTACTTCCTACTTATTAGAGTTAAATATTTTCATTAAAATGTTTATAACATTAATGGGATTAACATCCATACTTATAAAAAATAAATTTTACAAATGTTCAAAAAGGGAATCAATAATACAATTACCATATACTTATTCATATCCACTTTCCTGCAACAGTATATTTTGAAATAATTTTCGTAAAGAGTTTCATTGGCCATAGAAACCTATGTTCCGTAAAGCAACGACTGGTACCGCAGCGGATTTATACCTCCCCGTTAGACCTTCCCTGGCTACCGATGGCACAATAAACATCTGATATTGTCTAATTGTTAAAAACGTAACAGATTATCGCATAAAAAGGGCTGACCCTCTTCGAAAACAAATCTCAAATTATTTCTCCGTAAAAAGTAGGAGAAAATTGTATATGTAATAATTATTGCTAAATTGTAATAAACAAAAAATTCCAAAAACACGTATCCCCTATTTTGATGCATATTTTTAGTATACAAAGCTGCAAAAAATCGAACTGCATTTATGGTGAAAAATTAAAGAAAAAGTGCATTTTTTTAATATATTATTTAAATAAATAATTTCTCCCGAAATTTTTGACACTAACTAAATTCCTGACTAAAAACTACACAATTTAAAAAAAAATTTACCTTCCTACTCCCTCTAGTTTCCGAGATATTAAAGAAAATGTGTTTTTAACCCCCGACTTTGAGGGCTATTTTCACCCCCTCAACATGGATGTCCGCAGATATAAAAAAATACGGGTCAAATGATTTTTAAAAAGCTACAACATATGTCAATTTCATTAAAATCCGCGTGTGACACCTTGGTGATGTCCCTTGTAAGAGTAGTGAGTATAGTAATTCTCGTTCTATCGATCATACAAGCATAATATGGCTAATAATATGAGTTAGATTGATAATAATAAGAGTAATGAGTATAGTAATTGTAGTTCTATCGACCATTTAAGCATAATATGGCTAATAATATGAGTCGGATTGATAATAATAACAGTAATAAGTATAGTAATTGTCGTTCTATCGATAATATAAGCATAATATGGCTAATAATATGAGTTAGATTGATAATACTAAGAGTAGTGAGTATAGTAATTCTCGTTCTATCGATCATATAAGCATAATATGGCTAATAATATGAGTTAGATTGATAATAATAAGAGTAGTGAGTATAGTATTTGTCGTTCTATCGATTATATAAGCCTAATATGCCTAATAATACGAGTTAGATTGATAATAATAAGCGTAATAAGTATAGTAATTGTCGTTCTATCGATCATTTAAGCATAATATGGCTAATAATATGAGTTAGATTGATAATAATAAGAGTAATAACTACAGTAATTGTCGTTCTCTCGATCATATAAGCATAATATGGCTAATAATATGAGTTAGAGTGATAACACTAAGAGTAGTGAGTATAGTAATTCTCATTCTATCGATCATATAAGCATAATATGGCTAATAATATGAGGTAGATTGATAATAATAACAGTAATAAGTATAGTAATTGTCGTTCTATCGATAATATAAGCACAATATGGCTAATAATATGAGTTAGATTGATAATACTAAGAGTAGTGAGTATAGTAATTGTCGTTCTATCGATCATATAAGCATAATATGGCTAATAATATGAGTTAGATTGATAATAATAAGAGTAATGAGTATAGTATTTGTCGTTCTATCGATCATATAAGCATAATATGCCTAATAATACGAGTTGGATTGATAATAATAAGCGTAATAAGTATAGTAATTGTCGTTCTACCGATTGTTTAAGCATAATATGGCTAATAATATGAGTTAGATTGATAATAATAACAGTAATAAGTATAGTAATTGTCGTTCTATCGATAATATAAGCATAATATGGCTAATAATATGAGTTAGATTGATAATACTAAGAGTAGTGAGTATAGTAATTCTCGTTCTATCGATCATATAAGCATAATATGGCTAATAATATGAGTTAGATTTATAATAATAAGAGTAATGAGTATAGTAATTGTAGTTCTATCGATCATTTAAGCATAATATGGCTAATAATATGAGTCAGATTGATAACAATAACAGTAATAAGTATAGTAATTGTCGTTCTATCGATAATATAAGCATAATATGGCTAATAATATGAGTTAGATTGATAATAATAACAGTAATAATATAGTAATTGTCGTTCTATCGATAATATAAGCATAATATGGCTAATAATATGAGTTAGATTGATAATACTAAGAGTAGTGAGTATAGTAATTCTCGTTCTATCGATCATACAAGCATAATATGGCTAATAATATGAGTTAGATTGATAATAATAAGAGTAATGAGTATAGTAATTGTAGTTCTATCGACCATTTAAGCATAATATGGCTAATAATATGAGTCAGATTGATAATAATAACAGTAATAAGTATAGTAATTGTCGTTCTATCGATAATATAAGCATAATATGGCTAATAATATGAGTTAGATTGATAATACTAAGAGTAGTGAGTATAGTAATTCTCGTTCTATCGATCATATAAGCATAATATGGCTAATAATATGAGTTAGATTGATAATAATAAGAGTAATGAGTATAGTATTTGTCGTTCAATCGATTATATAAGCATAATATGCCTAATAATACGAGTTAGATTAATAATAATAAGCGTAATAAGTATAGTAATTGTCGTTCTATCGATCATTTAAGCATAATATGGCTAATAATATGAGTTAGATTGATAATAATAAGAGTAATAACTACAGTAATTGTCGTTCTCTCGATCATATAAGCATAATATGGCTAATAATATGAGTTAGAGTGATAATACTAAGAGTAGTGAGTATAGTAATTCTCGTTCTATCGATCATACAAGCATAATATGGCTTATAATATGAGTTAGATTGATAATAATAAGAGTAATGAGTATAGTAATTGTAGTTCTATCGACCATTTAAGCATAATATGGCTAATAATATGAGTCGGATTGATAATAAGAACAGTAATAAGTATAGTAATTGTCGTTCTATCGATAATATAAGCATAATATGGCTAATAATATGAGTTAGATTGATAATACTAAGAGTCGTGAGTATAGTAATTCTCGTTCTATCGATCATATAAGCATAATATGGCTAATAATATGAGTTAGATTGATAATAATAAGAGTAATGAGTATAGTATTTGTCGTTCTATCGATTATATAAGCATAATATGCCTAATAATACGAGTTAGATTGATAATAAAAAGCGTAATAAGTATAGTAATTGTCGTTCTATCGATCATTTAAGCATAATATGGCTAATAATATGAGTTAGATTGATAATAATAAGAGTAATAACTACAGTAATTGTCGTTCTCTCGATCATATAAGCATAATATGGCTAATAATATGAGTTAGAGTGATAATACTAAGAGTAGTGAGTATAGTAATTCTCATTCTATCGATCATATAAGCATAATATGGCTAATAATATGAGGTAGATTGATAATAATAACAGTAATAAGTATAGTAATTGTCGTTCTATCGATAATATAAGCATAATATGGCTAATAATATGAGCTAGATTGATAATACTAAGAGTAGTGAGTATAGTAATTGTCGTTCTATCGATCATATAAGCATAATATGGCTAATAATATGAGTTAGATTGATAATAATAAGAGTAATAAGTATAGTATTTGTCGTTCTATCGATCATATAAGCATAATATGCCTAATAATACGAGTTGGATTGATAATAATAAGCGTAATAAGTATAGTAATTGTCGTTCTACCGATTGTTTAAGCATAATATGGCTAATAATATGAGTTAGATTGATAATAATAACAGTAATAAGTATAGTAATTGTCGTTCTATCGATAATATAAGCATAATATGGCTAATAATATGAGTTAGATTGATAATACTAAGAGTAGTGAGTATAGTAATTGTCGTTCTATCGATCATATAAGCATAATATGGCTAATAATAGGAGTTAGATTGGTAATAATAAGAGTAATGAGTATAGTAATTGTAGTTCTATCGATCATTTAAGCATAATATGGCTAATAATATGAGTTAGATTGATAATAATAAGAGTAATGAGTATAGTAATTGTAGTTCTATCGATCATATCTGCATAATATGGTTAATAATATGAGTTAGATTGATAATAATAAGAGTAATGAGTATAGTAATTGTAGTTCTATCGATCATATCTGCATAATATGGTTAATAATATGAGTTAGATTGATAATAATAAGAGCAGTAAGTATAGTATTTGTCGTTCTATCGATCATATAAGCATAATATGGCTAATAATATGAGTTAGATTGATGATAGTAAGAGTAATAAGTATAGTAATTGTCGTTCTATCGATCATTTAAGCATAATATGGGTAATAATATGAGTCAGATTGATAATAATAACAGTAATAAGTATAGTAATTGTCGTTCTATCGATAATATAAGCATAATATGGCTAATAATATGAGTTAGATTGATAATAATAACAGTAATAAGTATAGTAATTGTTGTTCTATCGATAAAATAAGCATAATATGGCTAATAATATGAGTTAGATTGATAATACTAAGAGTAGTGAGTATAGTAATTCTCGTTCTATCGATCATACAAGCATAATATGGCTAATAATATGAGTTAGATTGATAATAATAGGAGTAATGAGTATAGTAATTGTAGTTCTATCGACCATTTAAGCATAATATGGCTAATAATATGAGTCAGATTGATAATAATAACAGTAATAAGTATAGTAATTGTCGTTCTATCGATAATATAACCATAATATGGCTAATAATATGAGTTAGATTGATAATACTAAGAGTAGTGAGTATAGTAATTCTCGTTCTATCGATCATATAAGCATAATATGGCTAATAATATGAGTTAGATTGATAATAATAAGAGTAATGAGTATAGTATTTGTCGTTCTATCGATTATATAAGCATAATATGCCTAATAATACGAGTTAGATTGATAATAATAAGCGTAATAAGTATAGTAATTGTCGTTCTATCGATCATTTAAGCATAATATGGCTAATAATATGAGTTAGATTGATAATAATGAGAGTAATAACTACAGTAATTGTCGTTCTCTCGATCATATAAGCATAATATGGCTAATAATATGAGTTAGAGTGATAATACTAAGAGTAGTGAGTATAGTAATTCTCATTCTATCGATCATCTAAGCATAATATGGCTAATAATATGAGTTAGATTGATAATAATAAGAGTAATGGGTATAGTAATTGTAGTTCTATCGATCATATCTGCATAATATGGCTAATAATATGAGTTAGATTGATAATAATAACAGTAATAAGTATAGTAATTGTCGTTCTATCGATAATATAAGCATAATATGGCTAATAATATGAGTTAGATTGATAATACTAAGAGTAGTGAGTATAGTAATTCTCGTTCTATCGATCATATAAGCATAATATGGCTAATAATATGAGTTAGATTAATAATAATAAGAGTAATGAGTATAGTAATTGTAGTTCTATCGACCATTTAAGCATAATATGGCTAACAATATGAGTCAGATTGATAATAATAACAGTAATAAGTATAGTAATTGTCGTTCTATCGATAATATAAGCATAATATGGCTAATAATATGAGTTAGATTTATAATAATAAGAGTAATAAGTATAGTAATTGTCGTTCTATCGATCATATAAGCACAATATGGCTAATAATATGAGTTAGATTGATAATAATAAGAGTAATAAGTATAGTAATTGTCGTTCTATCGATCATATCTGCATAATATGGTTAATAATATGAGTTAGATTGATAATAATAAGAGTAATAAGTATAGTAACTGTCGTTATATCGATCATATAACCATAATATGGCTAATAGCATGAGTTGGATTGATAATAATAAGAGTAGTGAGTATAGTAGTTGTAGTTCTATCGATCATATCTGCATAATATGGTTAATAATATGAGTTAGATTGATAATAGTGAGTGTAATAAATATAGTAATTGATGTTCTATCGCTCATATTAGCACAATATGGCTAATAATATGAGTTAGATTGATAATAATAACAGTAATAAGTATAGTAATTGTCGTTCTATCGATAATATAAGCATAATATGGCTAATAATATGAGTTAGATTGATAATACTAAGAGTAGTGAGTATAGTAATTGTCGTTCTATCGATCATATAAGCATAATATGGTTAATAATATGAGTTAGATTGATAATAATAAGAGTAATAAGTATAGTATTTGAAGTTCTATCGATCATATAAGCATAATATGGCTAATAATATGAGTTAGATTGATAATAATAACAGTAATAAGTATAGTAATTGTCGTTCTATCGATCATATAAGCATAATATGGCTAATAATATGAGTTAGATTGATAATACTAAGAGTAGTGAGTATAGTAATTCTCGTTCTATCGATCATATAAGCATAATATGGCTAATAATATGAGTTAGATTGATAATAATAAGAGTAATGAGTATAGTAATTGTAGTTCTATCGATCATTTAAGCATAATATGGCTAATAATATGAGTCAGATTGATAACAATAACAGTAATAAGTATAGTAATTGTCGTTCTATCGATAATATAAGCATAATATGGCTAATAATATGAGTTAGATTGATAATACTAAGAGTAGTGAGTATAGTAATTCTCGTTCTATCGATCATATAAGCATAATATGGCTAATAATATGAGTTAGATTGATAATGATAAGAGTAATAAGTATAGTAATTGTCGTTCTATCGATCATATAACCATAATATGGCTAATAATATGAGTTAGAGTGATAATAATAAGAGTAATGGGTATAGTAATTGTAGTTCTATCGATCATATAAGCATAATAAGGCTAATAATATGAGTTAGAGTGATAATACTAAGAGTAGTGAGTATAGTAATTCTCGTTCTATCGATCATATAAGCATAATAAGGCTAATAATATGAGTTAGAGTTTTAATACTAAGAGTAGTGAGTATAGTAATTCTCATTCTATCGATCATATAAGCATAATATGGCTAATAATATGAGTTAGATTGATAATAATAAGAGTAATGGGTATAGTAATTGTAGTTCTATCGATCATATAAGCATAATAAGTCTAATAATATGAGTTAGAGTGATAATACTAAGAGTAGTGAGTATAGTAATTCTCGTTCTATCGATCATATAAGCATAATATGGCTAATAATATGAGTTAGATTGATAATAATAAGAGTAATGGGTATAGTAATTGTAGTTCTATCGATCATATCTGCATAATATGGTTAATAATATGAGTTAGATTCATAATAATAAGAGTAATAAGTATAGTAATTGTCGTTCTATCGATCATATAAGCATAATATGGCTAATAATATGAGTTAGATTGATAATACTAAGAGTAGTGAGTATAGTAATTCTCGTTCTATCGATCATATAAGCATAATATGGATAATAATATGAGTTAGATTGATAATAATAAGCGTAATAAGTATAGTAATTGTCGTTCTATCGATCATTTAAGCATAATATGGCTAATAATATGAGTTAGATTGATAATAATAAGAGTAATAACTACAGTAATTGTCGTTCTCTCGATCATATAAGCATAATATGGCTAATAATATGAGTTAGAGTGATAATACTAAGAGTAGTGAGTATAGTAATTCTCATTCTATCGATCATATAAGCATAATATGGCTAATAATATGAGTTAGATTGATAATAATAACAGTAATAAGTGTAGCAATTGTCGTTCTATCGATATAATAAGCATAATATGGCTAATAATATGAGTTAGATTGATAATACTAAGAGTAGTGAGTATAGTAATTGTCGTTCTATCGATCATATAAGCATAATATGGCTAATAATATGTGTTAGATTGATAATAGTAAGAGTAATGAGTATAGTATTTGTCGTTCTATCGATCATATAAGCATAATATGCCTAATAATACGAGTTAGATTGATAATAATAAGCGTAATAAGTATAGTAATTGTCGTTCTACCGATCATTTAAGCATAATATGGCTAATAATATGAGTTAGATTGATAATAATAAGAGTAATAACTACAGTAATTGTCGTTCTCTCGATCATATAAGCATAATATGGCTAATAATATGAGTTAGAGTGATAATACTAAGAGTAGTGAGTATAGTAATTCTCGTTCTATCGATCATACAAGCATAATATGGCTAATAATATGAGTTAGATTGATAATAATAAGAGTAATGAGTATAGTAATTGTAGTTCTATCGACCATTTAAGCATAATATGGCTAATAATATGAATCGGATTGATAATAATAACAGTAATAAGTATAGTAATTGTCGTTCTATCGATAATATAAGCATAATATGGCTAATAATATGAGTTAGATTGATAATACTAAGAGTAGTGAGTATAGTAATTCTCGTTCTATCGATCATATAAGCATAATATGGCTAATAATATGAGTTAGATTGATAATAATAAGAGTAGTGAGTATAGTATTTGTCGTTCTATCGATTATATAAGCATAATATGCCTAATAATACGAGTTAGATTGATAATAATAAGCGTAATAAGTATAGTAATTGTCGTTCTATCGATCATTTAAGCATAATATGGCTAATAATATGAGTTAGATTGATAATACTAAGAGTAGTGAGTATAGTAATTGTCGTTCTATCGATCATATAAGCATAATATGGCTAATAATATGAGTTAGATTGATAATAATAAGAGTAATGAGTATAGTATTTGTCGTTCTATCGATCATATAAGCATAATATGCCTAATAATACGAGTTGGATTGATAATAATAAGCGTAATAAGTATAGTAATTGTCGTTCTACCGATTGTTTAAGCATAATATGGCTAATAATATGAGTTAGATTGATAATAATAACAGTAATAAGTATAGTAATTGTCGTTCTATCGATAATATAAGCATAATATGGCTAATAATATGAGTTAGATTGATAATACTAAGAGTAGTGAGTATAGTAATTCTCGTTCTATCGATCATATAAGCATAATATGGCTAATAATATGAGTTAGATTGATAATAATAAGAGTAATGAGTATAGTAATTGTAGTTCTATCGATCATTTAAGCATAATATGGCTAATAATATGAGTCAGATTGATAACAATAACAGTAATAAGTATAGTAATTGTCGTTCTATCGATAATATAAGCATAATATGGCTAATAATATGAGTTAGATTGATAATAATAACAGTAATAATATAGTAATTGTCGTTCTATCGATAATATAAGCATAATATGGCTAATAATATGAGTTAGATTGATAATACTAAGAGTAGTGAGTATAGTAATTCTCGTTCTATCGATCATACAAGCATAATATGGCTAATAATATGAGTTAGATTGATAATAATAAGAGTAATGAGTATAGTAATTGTAGTTCTATCGATCATTTAAGCATAATATGGCTAATAATATGAGTCAGATTGATAACAATAACAGTAATAAGTATAGTAATTCTCGTTCTATCGATCATATAAGCATAATATGGCTAATAATATGAGTTAGATTGATAATAATAAGAGTAATGAGTATAGTATTTGTCGTTCAATCGATTATATAAGCATAATATGCCTAATAATACGAGTTAGATTAATAATAATAAGCGTAATAAGTATAGTAATTGTCGTTCTATCGATCATTTAAGCATAATATGGCTAATAATATGAGTTAGATTGATAATAATAAGAGTAATAACTACAGTAATTGTCGTTCTCTCGATCATATAAGCATAATATGGCTAATAATATGAGTTAGAGTGATAATACTAAGAGTAGTGAGTATAGTAATTCTCGTTCTATCGATCATACAAGCATAATATGGCTTATAATATGAGTTAGATTGATAATAATAAGAGTAATGAGTATAGTAATTGTAGTTCTATCGACCATTTAAGCATAATATGGCTAATAATATGAGTCGGATTGATAATAAGAACAGTAATAAGTATAGTAATTGTCGTTCTATCGATAATATAAGCATAATATGGCTAATAATATGAGTTAGATTGATAATACTAAGAGTAGTGAGTATAGTAATTCTCGTTCTATCGATCATATAAGCATAATATGGCTAATAATATGAGTTAGATTGATAATAATAAGAGTAATGAGTATAGTATTTGTCGTTCTATCGATTATATAAGCATAATATGCCTAATAATACGAGTTAGATTGATAATAATAAGCGTAATAAGTATAGTAATTGTCGTTCTATCGATCATTTAAGCATAATATGGCTAATAATATGAGTTAGATTGATAATAATAAGAGTAATAACTACAGTAATTGTCGTTCTCTCGATCATATAAGCATAATATGGCTAATAATATGAGTTAGAGTGATAATACTAAGAGTAGTGAGTATAGTAATTCTCGTTCTATCGATCATATAAGCATAATATGGCTAATAATATGAGTTAGATTGATAATAATAAGAGTAATGAGTATAGTATTTGTCGTTCTATCGATTATATAAGCATAATATGCCTAATAATACGAGTTAGATTGATAATAATAAGCGTAATAAGTATAGTAATTGTCGTTCTATCGATCATTTAAGCATAATATGGCTAATAATATGAGTTAGATTGATAATAATAAGAGTAATAACTACAGTAATTGTCGTTCTCTCGATCATATAAGCATAATATGGCTAATAATATGAGTTAGAGTGATAATACTAAGAGTAGTGAGTATAGTAATTCTCATTCTATCGATCATATAAGCATAATATGGCTAATAGTATGAGGTAGATTGATAATAATAACAGTAATAAGTATAGTAATTGTCGTTCTATCGATAATATAAGCATAATATGGCTAATAATATGAGTTAGATTGATAATACTAAGAGTAGTGAGTATAGTAATTGTCGTTCTATCGATCATATAAGCATAATATGGCTAATAATATGAGTTAGATTGATAATAATAAGAGTAATAAGTATAGTATTTGTCGTTCTATCGATCATATAAGCATAATATGCCTAATAATACGAGTTGGATTGATAATAATAAGCGTAATAAGTATAGTAATTGTCGTTCTACCGATTGTTTAAGCATAATATGGCTAATAATATGAGTTAGATTGATA
Source organism: Megachile rotundata (assembly GCF_050947335.1). Taxonomy (NCBI): domain Eukaryota; kingdom Metazoa; phylum Arthropoda; class Insecta; order Hymenoptera; family Megachilidae; genus Megachile; species Megachile rotundata. Next base: position 111,715 of record NW_027473711.1, on the reverse strand, counting down.
ATAATAACAGTAATAAGTATAGTAATTGTCGTTCTATCGATAATATAAGCATAATATGGCTAATAATATGAGTTAGATTGATAATACTAAGAGTAGTGAGTATAGTAATTCTCGTTCTATCGATCATATAAGCATAATATGGCTAATAATATGAGTTAGATTGATAATAATAAGAGTAATGAGTATAGTAATTGTAGTTCTATCGATCATTTAAGCATAATATGGCTAATAATATGAGTCAGATTGATAACAATAACAGTAATAAGTATAGTAATTGTCGTTCTATCGATAATATAAGCATAATATGGCTAATAATATGAGTTAGATTGATAATACTAAGAGTAGTGAGTATAGTAATTGTCGTTCTATCGATCATATAAGCATAATATGGCTAATAATATGAGTTAGATTGATAATAATAAGAGTAATGAGTATAGTATTTGTCGTTCTATCGATCATATAAGCATAATATGCCTAATAATACGAGTTGGATTGATAATAATAAGCGTAATAAGTATAGTAATTGTCGTTCTACCGATTGTTTAAGCATAATATGGCTAATAATATGAGTTAGATTGATAATAATAAGAGTAATAACTACAGTAATTGTCGTTCTCTCGATCATATAAGCATAATATGGCTAATAATATGAGTTAGAGTGATAATACTAAGAGTAGTGAGTATAGTAATTCTCGTTCTATCGATCATACAAGCATAATATGGCTAATAATATGAGTTAGATTGATAATAATAAGAGTAATGAGTATAGTAATTGTAGTTCTATCGACCATTTAAGCATAATATGGCTAATAATATGAGTTAGATTGATAACAATAGGAGTAATGAGTATAGTAATTGTAGTTCTATCGACCATTTGAGCATAATATGGCTAATAATATGAGTCAGATTGATAATAATAAGAGTAATAAGTATAGTAATTGTCGTTCTATCGATCATTTAAGCATAATATGGCTAATAATATGAGTTAGATTGATAATAATAAGAGTAATGAGTATAGTATTTGTCGTTCCATCGATTATATAAGCATAATATGCCTAATAATACGAGTTAGATTGATAATAATAAGCGTAATAAGTATAGTAATTGTCGTTCTATCGATCATTTAAGCATAATATGGCTAATAATATGAGTTAGATTGATAATAATAAGAGTAATAACTACAGTAATTGTCGTTCTCTCGATCATATAAGCATAATATGGCTAATAATATGAGTTAGAGTGATAATACTAAGAGTAGTGAGTATAGTAATTCTCATTCTATCGATCATATAAGCATAATATGGCTAATAATATGAGGTAGATTGATAATAATAACAGTAATAAGTATAGTAATTGTCGTTCTATCGATAATATAAGCATAATATGGCTAATAATATGAGTTAGATTGATAATACTAAGAGTAGTGAGTATAGTAATTGACGTTCTATCGATCATATAAGCATAATATGGCTAATAATATGAGTTAGATTGATAATAATAAGAGTAATGAGTATAGTATTTGTCGTTCTATCGATCATATAAGCATAATATGCCTAATAATACGAGTTGGATTGATAATAATAAGCGTAATAAGTATAGTAATTGTCGTTCTACCGATTGTTTAAGCATAATATGGCTAATAATATGAGTTAGATTGATAATAATAACAGTAATAAGTATAGTAATTGTCGTTCTATCGATAATATAAGCATAATATGGCTAATAATATGAGTTAGATTGATAATACTAAGAGTAGTGAGTATAGTAATTCTCGTTCTATCGATCATATAAGCATAATATGGCTAATAATATGAGATAGATTGATAATAATAAGAGTAATGAGTATAGTAATTGTAGTTCTATCGATCATATCTGCATAATATGGCTAATAATATGAGTTAGATTGATAATAATAACAGTAATAAGTATAGTAATTGTCGTTCTATCGATAATATAAGCATAATATGGCTAATAATATGAGTTAGATTGATAATAATAACAGTAATAAGTATAGTAATTGTCGTTCTATCGATAATATAAGCATAATATGGCTAATAATATGAGTTAGATTGATAATACTAAGAGTAGTGAGTATAGTAATTCTCGTTCTATCGATCATATAAGCATAATATGGCTAATAATATGAGTTAGATTGATAATAATAAGAGTAATGAGTATAGTATTTGTCGTTCTATCGATTATATAAGCATAATATGCCTAATAATACGAGTTAGATTGATAATAATAAGCGTAATAAGTATAGTAATTGTCGTTCTATCGATCATTTAAGCATAATATGGCTAATAATATGAGTTAGATTGATAATAATAAGAGTAATAACTACAGTAATTGTCGTTCTCTCCATCATATAAGCATAATATGGCTAATAATATGAGTTAGAGTGATAATACTAAGAGTAGTGAGTATAGTAATTCTCATTCTATCGATCATATAAGCATAATATGGCTAATAATATGAGTTAGATTGATAATAATAAGAGTAATGGGTATAGTAATTGTAGTTCTATCGAACATATCTGCATAATATGGCTAATAATATGAGTTAGATTGATAATAATAACAGTAATAAGTATAGTAATTGTCGTTCTATCGATAATATAAGCATAATATGGCTAATAATATGAGTTAGATTGATAATACTAAGAGTAGTGAGTATAGTAATTCTCGTTCTATCGATCATATAAGCATAATATGGCTAATAATATGAGTTAGATTGATAATAATAAGAGTAATGGGTATAGTAATTGTAGTTCTATCGATCATATCTGCATAATATGGCTAATAATATGAGTTAGATTGATAATAATAACAGTAATAAGTATAGTAATTGTCGTTCTATCGATAATATAAGCATAATATGGCTAATAATATGAGTTAGATTGATAATACTAAGAGTAGTGAGTATAGTAATTCTCGTTCTATCGATCATATAAGCATAATATGGCTAATAATATGAGTTAGATTGATAACAATAGGAGTAATGAGTATAGTAATTGTAGTTCTATCGACCATTTAAGCATAATATGGCTAATAATATGAGTCAGATTGATAATAATAAGAGTAATAAGTATAGTAATTGTCGTTCTATCGATCATTTAAGCATAATATGGCTAATAATATGAGTTAGATTGATAATAATAAGAGTAATAAGTATAGTAATTGTCGTTCTATCGATCATTTAAGCATAATATGGGTAATAATATGAGTCAGATTGATAATAATAACAGTAATAAGTATAGTAATTGTCGTTCCATCGATAATAAAAGCATAATATGGCTAATAATATGAGTTAGATTGATAATAATAAGAGTAATAAGTATAGTAATTGTCGTTCTCTCAATCATATAAGCATAACATGGCTAATAATATGAGTTAGATTGATAATAATAAGAGTAATGAGTATAGTATTTGTCGTTCTATCGATCATATAAGCATAATATGGCTAATAATATGAGTTAGATTGATAATAATAAGAGTAATGAGTATAGTAATTGTAGTTCTATCGATCATTTAAGCATAATATGGCTAATAATATGCGTTAGATTGATAATAATAAGAGTAATGAGTATAGTAATTGTAGCTCTATCGATCATATCTGCTTAATATGGTTAATAATATGAGTTAGATTGATAATAATAAGAGTAATGAGTATAGTATTTGTCGTTCTATCGATCATATAAGCATAATATGCCTAATAATACGAGTTAGATTGATAATAATAAGCGTAAAAAGTATAGTAATTGTCGTTCTATCGATCATTTAAGCATAATATGGCTAATAATATGAGTTAGATTGATAATAATAAGAGTAATAACTACAGTAATTGTCGTTCTCTCGATCATATAAGCATAATATGGCTAATAATATGAGTTAGAGTGATAATACTAAGAGTAGTGAGTATAGTAATTCTCATTCTATCGATCATATAAGTATAATATGGCTAATAATATGAGGTAGATTGATAATAATAACAGTAATAAGTATAGTAATTGTCGTTCTATCGATAATATAAGCATAATATGGCTAATAATATGAGTTAGATTGATAATACTAAGAGTAGTGAGTATAGTGATTGTCGTTCTATCGATCATATAAGCATAATATGGCTAATAATATGAGTTAGATTGATAATAATAAGAGTAATGAGTATAGTATTTGTCGTTCTATCGATCATATAAGCATAATATGCCTAATAATACGAGTTGTATTGTTAATAATAAGCGTAGTAAGTATAGTAATTGTCGTTCTACCGATCATTTAAGCATAATATGGCTAATAATATGAGTTAGATTGATAATAATAACAGTAATAAGTATAGTAATTGTCATTCTATCGATAATATAAGCATAATATGGCTAATAATATGAGTTAGATTGATAATACTAAGAGTAGTGAGTATAGTAATTGTCGTTCTATCGATCATATAAGCATAATATGGCTAATAATAGGAGTTAGATTGATAATAATAAGAGTAATGAGTATAGTAATTGTAGTTCTATCGATCATTTAAGCATAATATGGCTAATAATATGAGTTAGATTGATAATAATAAGAGTAATGAGTATAGTAATTGTAGTTCTATCGATCATATCTGCATAATATGGTTAATAATATGAGTTAGATTGATAATAATAAGAGTAATGAGTATAGTAATTGTAGTTCTATCGATCATATCTGCATAATATGGTTAATAATATGAGTTAGATTGATAATAATAAGAGTAATGAGTATAGTAATTGTAGTTCTATCGATCATATCTGCATAATATGGTTAATAATATGAGTTAGATTGATAATAATAAGAGCAGTAAGTATAGTATTTGTCGTTCTATCGATCATATAAGCATAATATGGCTAATAATATGAGTTTGATTGATGATAATAAGAGTAATAAGTATAGTAATTGTCGTTCTATCGATCATTTAAGCATAATATGGGTAATAATATGAGTCAGATTGATAATAATAACAGTAATAAGTATAGTAATTGTCGTTCTATCGATAATATAAGCATAATATGGCTAATAATATGAGTTAGATTGATAATAATAACAGTAATAAGTATAGTAATTGTCGTTCTATCGATAAAATAAGCATAATATGGCTAATAATATGAGTTAGATTGATAATACTAAGAGTAGTGAGTATAGTAATTCTCGTTCTATCGATCATACAAGCATAATATGGCTAATAATATGAGTTAGATTGATAATAATAAGAGTAATGAGTATAGTAATTGTAGTTCTATCGACCATTTAAGCATAATATGGCTAATAATATGAGTCAGATTGATAATAATAACAGTAATAAGTATAGTAATTGTCGTTCTATCGATAATATAACCATAATATGGCTAATAATATGAGTTAGATTGATAATACTAAGAGTAGTGAGTATAGTAATTCTCGTTCTATCGATCATATAAGCATAATATGGCTAATAATATGAGTTAGATTGATAATAATAAGAGTAATGAGTATAGTATTTGTCGTTCTATCGATTATATAAGCATAATATGCCTAATAATACGAGTTAGATTGATAATAATAAGCGTAATAAGTATAGTAATTGTCGTTCTATCGATCATTTAAGCATAATATGGCTAATAATATGAGTTAGATTGATAATAATGAGAGTAATAACTACAGTAATTGTCGTTCTCTCGATCATATAAGCATAATATGGCTAATAATATGAGTTAGAGTGATAATACTAAGAGTAGTGAGTATAGTAATTCTCATTCTATCGATCATCTAAGCATAATATGGCTAATAATATGAGTTAGATTGATAATAATAAGAGTAATGGGTATAGTAATTGTAGTTCTATCGATCATATCTGCATAATATGGCTAATAATATGAGTTAGATTGATAATAATAACAGTAATAAGTATAGTAATTGTCGTTCTATCGATAATATAAGCATAATATGGCTAATAATATGAGTTAGATTGATAATACTAAGAGTAGTGAGTATAGTAATTCTCGTTCTATCGATCATATAAGCATAATATGGCTAATAATATGAGTTAGATTAATAATAATAAGAGTAATGAGTATAGTAATTGTAGTTCTATCGACCATTTAAGCATAATATGGCTAATAATATGAGTTAGATTAATAATAATAAGAGTAATGAGTATAGTAATTGTAGTTCTATCGACCATTTAAGCATAATATGGCTAACAATATGAGTCAGATTGATAATAATAACAGTAATAATTATAGTAATTGTCGTTCTATCGATAATATAAGCATAATATGGCTAATAATATGAGTTAGATTTATAATAATAAGAGTAATAAGTATAGTAATTGTCGTTCTATCGATCATATAAGCACAATATGGCTAATAATATGAGTTAGATTGATAATAATAAGAGTAATAAGTATAGTAATTGTCGTTCTATCGATCATATCTGCATAATATGGTTAATAATATGAGTTAGATTGATAATAATAAGAGTAATAAGTATAGTAACTGTCGTTATATCGATCATATAACCATAATATGGCTAATAGCATGAGTTGGATTGATAATAATAAGAGTAATGAGTATAGTAATTGTAGTTCTATCGATCATATCTGCATAATATGGTTAATAATATGAGTTAGATTGATAATAGTGAGTGTAATAAATATAGTAATTGATGTTCTATCGCTCATATTAGCACAATATGGCTAATAATATGAGTTAGATTGATAATAATAACAGTAATAAGTATAGTAATTGTCGTTCTATCGATAATATAAGCATAATATGGCTAATAATATGAGTTAGATTGATAATACTAAGAGTAGTGAGTATAGTAATTCTCGTTCTATCGATCATATAAGCATAATATGGCTAATAATATGAGTTAGATTGATAATAATAAGAGTAATGAGTATAGTATTTGTCGTTCTATCGATTATATAAGCATAATATGCCTAATAATACGAGTTAGATTGATAATAATAAGCGTAATAAGTATAGTAATTGTCGTTCTATCGATCATTTAAGCATAATATGGCTAATAATATGAGTTAGATTGATAATAATAAGAGTAATAACTACAGTAATTGTCGTTCTCTCCATCATATAAGCATAATATGGCTAATAATATGAGTTAGAGTGATAATACTAAGAGTAGTGAGTATAGTAATTCTCATTCTATCGATCATATAAGCATAATATGGCTAATAATATGAGTTAGATTGATAATAATAAGAGTAATGGGTATAGTAATTGTAGTTCTATCGATCATATCTGCATAATATGGCTAATAATATGAGTTAGATTGATAATAATAACAGTAATAAGTATAGTAATTGTCGTTCTATCGATAATATAAGCATAATATGGCTAATAATATGAGTTAGATTGATAATACTAAGAGTAGTGAGTATAGTAATTCTCGTTCTATCGATCATATAAGCATAATATGGCTAATAATATGAGTTAGATTGATAATAATAAGAGTAATGGGTATAGTAATTGTAGTTCTATCGATCATATCTGCATAATATGGCTAATAATATGAGTTAGATTGATAATAATAACAGTAATAAGTATAGTAATTGTCGTTCTATCGATAATATAAGCATAATATGGCTAATAATATGAGTTAGATTGATAATACTAAGAGTAGTGAGTATAGTAATTCTCGTTCTATCGATCATATAAGCATAATATGGCTAATAATATGAGTTAGATTGATAACAATAGGAGTAATGAGTATAGTAATTGTAGTTCTATCGACCATTTAAGCATAATATGGCTAATAATATGAGTCAGATTGATAATAATAAGAGTAATAAGTATAGTAATTGTCGTTCTATCGATCATTTAAGCATAATATGGCTAATAATATGAGTTAGATTGATAATAATAAGAGTAATAAGTATAGTAATTGTCGTTCTATCGATCATTTAAGCATAATATGGGTAATAATATGAGTCAGATTGATAATAATAACAGTAATAAGTATAGTAATTGTCGTTCCATCGATAATAAAAGCATAATATGGCTAATAATATGAGTTAGATTGATAATAATAAGAGTAATAAGTATAGTAATTGTCGTTCTCTCAATCATATAAGCATAATATGGCTAATAATATGAGTTAGATTGATAATAATAAGAGTAATGAGTATAGTATTTGTCGTTCTATCGATCATATAAGCATAATATGGCTAATAATATGAGTTAGATTGATAATAATAAGAGTAATGAGTATAGTAATTGTAGTTCTATCGATCATTTAAGCATAATATGGCTAATAATATGCGTTAGATTGATAATAATAAGAGTAATGAGTATAGTAATTGTAGCTCTATCGATCATATCTGCTTAATATGGTTAATAATATGAGTTAGATTGATAATAATAAGAGTAATGAGTATAGTATTTGTCGTTCTATCGATCATATAAGCATAATATGCCTAATAATACGAGTTAGATTGATAATAATAAGCGTAAAAAGTATAGTAATTGTCGTTCTACCGATCATTTAAGCATAATATGGCTAATAATATGAGTTAGATTGATAATAATAACAGTAATAAGTATAGTAATTGTCGTTCTATCGATAATATAAGCATAATATGGCTAATAATATGAGTTAGATTGATAATACTAAGAGTAGTGAGTATAGTAATTGTCGTTCTATCGATCATATAAGCATAATATGGCTAATAATAGGAGTTAGATTGATAATAATAAGAGTAATGAGTATAGTAATTGTAGTTCTATCGATCATTTAAGCATAATATGGCTAATAATATGAGTTAGATTGATAATAATAAGAGTAATGAGTATAGTAATTGTAGTTCTATCGATCATATCTGCATAATATGGTTAATAATATGAGTTAGATTGATAATAATAAGAGTAATGAGTATAGTAATTGTAGTTCTATCGATCATATCTGCATAATATGGTTAATAATATGAGTTAGATTGATAATAATAAGAGCAGTAAGTATAGTATTTGTCGTTCTATCGATCATATAAGCATAATATGGCTAATAATATGAGTTTGATTGATGATAATAAGAGTAATAAGTATAGTAATTGTCGTTCTATCGATCATTTAAGCATAATATGGGTAATAATATGAGTCAGATTGATAATAATAACAGTAATAAGTATAGTAATTGTCGTTCTATCGATAATATAAGCATAATATGGCTAATAATATGAGTTAGATTGATAATAATAACAGTAATAAGTATAGTAATTGTCGTTCTATCGATAAAATAAGCATAATATGGCTAATAATATGAGTTAGATTGATAATACTAAGAGTAGTGAGTATAGTAATTCTCGTTCTATCGATCATACAAGCATAATATGGCTAATAATATGAGTTAGATTGATAATAATAAGAGTAATGAGTATAGTAATTGTAGTTCTATCGACCATTTAAGCATAATATGGCTAATAATATGAGTCAGATTGATAATAATAACAGTAATAAGTATAGTAATTGTCGTTCTATCGATAATATAACCATAATATGGCTAATAATATGAGTTAGATTGATAATACTAAGAGTAGTGAGTATAGTAATTCTCGTTCTATCGATCATATAAGCATAATATGGCTAATAATATGAGTTAGATTGATAATAATAAGAGTAATGAGTATAGTATTTGTCGTTCTATCGATTATATAAGCATAATATGCCTAATAATACGAGTTAGATTGATAATAATAAGCGTAATAAGTATAGTAATTGTCGTTCTATCGATCATTTAAGCATAATATGGCTAATAATATGAGTTAGATTGATAATAATGAGAGTAATAACTACAGTAATTGTCGTTCTCTCGATCATATAAGCGTAATATGGCTAATAATATGAGTTAGAGTGATAATACTAAGAGTAGTGAGTATAGTAATTCTCATTCTATCGATCATCTAAGCATAATATGGCTAATAATATGAGTTAGATTGATAATAATAAGAGTAATGGGTATAGTAATTGTAGTTCTATCGATCATATCTGCATAATATGGCTAATAATATGAGTTAGATTGATAATAATAACAGTAATAAGTATAGTAATTGTCGTTCTATCGATAATATAAGCATAATATGGCTAATAATATGAGTTAGATTGATAATACTAAGAGTAGTGAGTATAGTAATTCTCGTTCTATCGATCATATAAGCATAATATGGCTAATAATATGAGTTAGATTAATAATAATAAGAGTAATGAGTATAGTAATTGTAGTTCTATCGACCATTTAAGCATAATATGGCTAATAATATGAGTTAGATTAATAATAATAAGAGTAATGAGTATAGTAATTGTAGTTCTATCGACCATTTAAGCATAATATGGCTAACAATATGAGTCAGATTGATAATAATAACAGTAATAATTATAGTAATTGTCGTTCTATCGATAATATAAGCATAATATGGCTAATAATATGAGTTAGATTTATAATAATAAGAGTAATAAGTATAGTAATTGTCGTTCTATCGATCATATAAGCACAATATGGCTAATAATATGAGTTAGATTGATAATAATAAGAGTAATAAGTATAGTAATTGTCGTTCTATCGATCATATCTGCATAATATGGTTAATAATATGAGTTAGATTGATAATAATAAGAGTAATAAGTATAGTAACTGTCGTTATATCGATCATATAACCATAATATGGCTAATAGCATGAGTTGGATTGATAATAATAAGAGTAATGAGTATAGTAATTGTAGTTCTATCGATCATATCTGCATAATATGGTTAATAATATGAGTTAGATTGATAATAGTGAGTGTAATAAATATAGTAATTGATGTTCTATCGCTCATATTAGCACAATATGGCTAATAATATGAGTTAGATTGATAATAATAACAGTAATAAGTATAGTAATTGTCGTTCTATCGATAATATAAGCATAATATGGCTAATAATATGAGTTAGATTGATAATACTAAGAGTAGTGAGTATAGTAATTGTCGTTCTATCGATCATATAAGCATAATATGGTTAATAATATGAGTTAGATTGATAATAATAAGAGTAATAAGTATAGTATTTGAAGTTCTATCGATCATATAAGCATAATATGGCTAATAATACGAGTTAGATTGGTAATAATAAGAGTAATAAGTATAGTAATTGTCGTTCTATCGATCATTTAAGCATAATATGGCTAATAATATGAGTTAGATTGATAATAATAAGAGTAATAAGTATAGTAATTGTCGTTCTATCGATCATTTAAGCATAATATGGCTAATAATATGAGTTAGATTGATAATAATAAGAGTAATAAGTATAGTAATTCTCGTTCTATCGATCATATAAGCATAATATGGCTAATAATATGAGTTAGATTAATAATAATAAGAGTAATGAGTATAGTAATTGTAGTTCTATCGACCATTTAAGCATAATATGGCTAACAATATGAGTCAGATTGATAATAATAACAGTAATAAGTATAGTAATTGTCGTTCTATCGATAATATAAGCATAATATGGCTAATAATATGAGTTAGATTGATAATAATAAGAGTAATAAGTATAGTAATTGTCGTTCTATCGATCATTTAAGCATAATATGGGTAATAATATGAGTCAGATTGATAATAATAACAGTAATAAGTATAGTAATTGTCGTTCCATCGATAATATAGGCATAATATGGCTAATAATATGAGTTAGATTGATAATAATAAGAGTAATAAGTATAGTAATTGTCGTTCCCTCAATCATATAAGCATAATATGGCTAATAATATGAGTTAGATTGATAATAATAAGAGTAATGAGTATAGTATTTGTCGTTCTATCGATCATATAAGCATAATATGGCTAATAATATGAGTTAGATTGATAATAATAAGAGTAATGAGTATAGTAATTGTAGTTCTATCGATCATTTAAGCATAATATGGCTAATAATATGAGTTAGATTGATAATAGTAAGAGTAATAACTACAGTAATTGTCGTTCTCTCGATCATATAAGCATAATATGGCTAATAATATGAGTTAGAGTGATATTACTAAGAGTAGTGAGTATAGTAATTCTCATTCTATCGATCATATAAGCATAATATGGCTAATAATATGAGGTAGATTGATAATAATAACAGTAATAAGTATAGTAATTGTCGTTCTATCGATAATATAAGCATAATATGGCTAATAATATGAGTTAGATTGATAATACTAAGAGTAGTGAGTATAGTGATTGTCGTTCTATCGATCATATAAGCATAATATGGCTAATAATATGAGTTAGATTGATAATAATAAGAGTAATGAGTATAGTATTTGTCGTTCTATCGATCATATAAGCATAATATGCCTAATAATACGAGTTGTATTGATAATAATAAGCGTAGTAAGTATAGTAATTGTCGTTCTACCGATCATTTAAGCATAATATGGCTAATAATATGAGTTAGATTGATAATAATAACAGTAATAAGTATAGTAATTGTCGTTCTATCGATAATATAAGCATAATATGGCTAATAATATGAGTTAGATTGATAATACTAAGAGTAGTGAGTATAGTAATTCTCGTTCTATCGATCATATAAGCATAATATGGCTAATAATATGAGTTAGATTGATAATAATAAGAGTAATGAGTATAGTAATTGTAGTTCTATCGATCATTTAAGCATAATATGGCTAATAATATGAGTCAGATTGATAATAATAACAGTAGTAAGTATAGTAATTGTCGTTCTATCGATAATATAAGCATAATATGGCTAATAATATGAGTTAGATTGATAATACTAAGAGTAGTGAGTATAGTAATTCTCGTTCTATCGATCATATAAGCATAATATGGCTAATAATATGAGTTAGATTGATAATAATAAGAGTAATAAGTATAGTAATTGTCGTTCTATCGATCATATAAGCATAATATGGCTAATAATATGAGTTAGAGTGATAATACTAAGAGTAGTGAGTATAGTAATTCTCATTCTATCCATCATATAAGCATAATATGGCTAATAATATGAGTTAGATTGATAATAATAAGAGTAATGAGTATAGTAATTGTAGTTCTATCGATAATATAAGCATAATATGGCTAATAATAGGAGTTAGATTGATAATAATAAGAGTAATGAGTATAGTAATTGTAGTTCTATCGATCATTTAAGCATAATATGGCTAATAATATGAGTTAGATTGATAATAATAAGAGTAATGAGTATAGTAATTGTAGTTCTATCGATCATATCTGCATAATATGGTTAATAATATGAGTTAGATTGATAATAATAAGAGCAGTAAGTATAGTATTTGTCGTTCTATCGATCATATAAGCATAATATGGCTCATAATATGAGTTAGATTGATGATAATAAGAGTAATAAGTATAGTAATTGTCGTTCTATCGATCATTTAAGCATAATATGGGTAATAATATGAGTCAGATTGATAATAATAACAGTAATAAGTATAGTAATTGTCGTTCTATCGATAATATAAGCATAATATGGCTAATTTTTTTTTTTTTTTTTTTTTGTTTTGGGAAGGGAAACAGGGGAAATCTTCTAAAGATCCCCGGGGCTAGGCCACGCGCCCCGGGGTATGCCGGATTTTTACCGGCTAAAACCCCTAACCCTCGCTGTGACTATGGACCCCCCCGGCACTGTTTTTCACATTACTTCGGGGGGGAGTCACCGCTTGTGCTATTTCGCACGTCTCAGATGAAGTGCCCTCACAACAAAAGGTGGCCCGTTAGGAGCTACTTTAACTTGCCGATGGAATCCCCTACACTGGAGTTAGGGGATTCCACCGGCTCTCCTCTATCTTTTTCTGCTGGAGCAACCGTCGTACATAAGTGGCGACGGCGCTCCAGTGCTGCAAACTTTGCAGCATCACCCCCACGATGATGTCGGGGGTGATGGGGCCAACCTCCTGTTGGAGGGCGTCCCGCTCAGCCGTCCATCGGCGGCAGGCGAAGAGGGTGTGCTCAGCACTATCCTCTGCACCCTGGCAGCCGTAACCACACATCGGCGAGGTGGTCTTACCCATCCTAAAAAGGTAGGCACGGAAGTATCCGTGCCCACTAAGGAACTGGGTAAGGTAGTAATCCACTTCGCCGTGCTTTCTGGAGACCCAAGGGACTAGGCGTGGAATGAGCCTAGCTGTCCAACGCCCCCGGGTCTCCTCACTCCAACGTTGCTGCCATCGATGCAGAGTGGCTTCACGAGCCAACCCCTTCGCCTCGGCCTTCTCCTGGCCATTCCTTTTGGCCTCATAGACCTGCTGACGCTCGTGAGCGAGCAGGTCTATGGGGACCATACCGGCTATCACCAACACAGCTGGCTCCGCGACAGATAATATGGCTAATAATATGAGTTAGATTGATAATAATAAGAGTAATAAGTATAGTAATTGTCGTTCTCTCGATCATATAAGCATAATATGGCTAATAATATGAGTTAGATTGATAATAATAACAGTAATAAGTATAGTAATTGTCGTTCTATCGATAATATAAGCATAATATGGCTAATAATATGAGTTAGATTGATAATACTAAGAGTAGTGAGTATAGTAATTGTCGTTCTATCGATCATATAAGCATAATATGGCTAATAATATGAGTTAGATTGATAATAATAAGAGTAATAAGTATAGTATTTGTCGTTCTATCGATCATATAAGCATAATATGGCTAATAATATGAGTTAGATTGATAATAATAAGAGTAATAAGTATAGTAATTGTCGTTCTCTCGATAAAATAAGCATAATATGGCTAATAATATGAGTTAGATTGATAATACTAAGAGTAGTGAGTATAGTAATTCTCGTTCTATCGATCATACAAGCATAATATGGCTAATAATATGAGTTAGATTGATAATAATAAGAGTAATGAGTATAGTAATTGTAGTTCTATCGACCATTTAAGCATAATATGGCTAATAATATGAGTCAGATTGATAATAATAACAGTAATAAGTATAGTAATTGTCGTTCTATCGATAATATAACCATAATATGGCTAATAATATGAGTTAGATTGATAATACTAAGAGTAGTGAGTATAGTAATTCTCGTTCTATCGATCATATAAGCATAATATGGCTAATAATATGAGTTAGATTGATAATAATAAGAGTAATGAGTATAGTATTTGTCGTTCTATCGATTATATAACCATAATATGCCTAATAATACGAGTTAGATTGATAATAATAAGCGTAATAAGTATAGTAATTGTCGTTCTATCGATCATTTAAGCATAATATGGCTAATAATATGAGTTAGATTGATAATAATGAGAGTAATAACTACAGTAATTGTCGTTCTCTCGATCATATAAGCATAATATGGCTAATAATATGAGTTAGAGTGATAATACTAAGAGTAGTGAGTATAGTAATTCTCATTCTATCGATCATCTAAGCATAATATGGCTAATAATATGAGTTAGATTGATAATAATAAGAGTAATGGGTATAGTAATTGTAGTTCTATCGATCATATCTGCATAATATGGCTAATAATATGAGTTAGATTGATAATAATAACAGTAATAAGTATAGTAATTGTCGTTCTATCGATAATATAAGCATAATATGGCTAATAATATGAGTTAGATTGATAATACTAAGAGTAGTGAGTATAGTAATTCTCGTTCTATCGATCATATAAGCATAATATGGCTAATAATATGAGTTAGATTAATAATAATAAGAGTAATGAGTATAGTAATTGTAGTTCTATCGACCATTTAAGCATAATATGGCTAATAATATGAGTTAGATTAATAATAATAAGAGTAATGAGTATAGTAATTGTAGTTCTATCGACCATTTTAGCATAATATGGCTAACAATATGAGTCAGATTGATAATAATAACAGTAATAAGTATAGTAATTGTCGTTCTATCGATAATATAAGCATAATATGGCTAATAATATGAGTTAGATTTATAATAATAAGAGTAATAAGTATAGTAATTGTCGTTCTATCGATCATATAAGCACAATATGGCTAATAATATGAGTTAGATTGATAATAATAAGAGTAATAAGTATAGTAATTGTCGTTCTATCGATCATATCTGCATAATATGGTTAATAATATGAGTTAGATTGATAATAATAAGAGTAATAAGTATAGTAACTGTCGTTATATCGATCATATAACCATAATATGGCTAATAGCATGAGTTGGATTGATAATAATAAGAGTAATGAGTATAGTAATTGTAGTTCTATCGATCATATCTGCATAATATGGTTAATAATATGAGTTAGATTGATAATAGTGAGTGTAATAAATATAGTAATTGATGTTCTATCGCTCATATTAGCACAATATGGCTAATAATATGAGTTAGATTGATAATAATAACAGTAATAAGTATAGTAATTGTCGTTCTATCGATAATATAAGCATAATATGGCTAATAATATGAGTTAGATTGATAATACTAAGAGTAGTGAGTATAGTAATTGTCGTTCTATCGATCATATAAGCATAATATGGTTAATAATATGAGTTAGATTGATAATAATAAGAGTAATAAGTATAGTATTTGAAGTTCTATCGATCATATAAGCATAATATGGCTAATAATACGAGTTAGATTGGTAATAATAAGAGTAATAAGTATAGTAATTGTCGTTCTATCGATCATTTAAGCATAATATGGCTAATAATATGAGTTAGATTGATAATAATAAGAGTAATAAGTATAGTAATTGTCGTTCTATCGATCATTTAAGCATAATATGGGTAATAATATGAGTCAGATTGATAATAATAACAGTAATAAGTATAGTAATTGTCGTTCCATCGATAATATAGGCATAATATGGCTAATAATATGAGTTAGATTGATAATAATAAGAGTAATAAGTATAGTAATTGTCGTTCCCTCAATCATATAAGCATAATATGGCTAATAATATGAGTTAGATTGATAATAATAAGAGTAATGAGTATAGTATTTGTCGTTCTATCGATCATATAAGCATAATATGGCTAATAATATGAGTTAGATTGATAATAATAAGAGTAATGAGTATAGTAATTGTAGTTCTATCGATCATTTAAGCATAATATGGCTAATAATATGAGTTAGATTGATAATAATAAGAGTAATGAGTATAGTAATTGTAGTTCTATCGATCATATCTGCATAATATGGTTAATAATATGAGTTAGATTGATAATAATAAGAGCAGTAAGTATAGTATTTGTCGTTCTATCGATCATATAAGCATAATATGGCTAATAATATGAGTTAGATTGATGATAATAAGAGTAATAAGTATAGTAATTGTCGTTCTATCGATCATTTAAGCATAATATGGGTAATAATATGAGTCAGATTGATAATAATAACAGTAATAAGTATAGTAATTGTCGTTCTATCGATAATATAAGCATAATATGGCTAATAATATGAGTTGGATTGATAATAATAACAGTAATAAGTATAGTAATTGTCGTTCTATCGATAAAATAAGCATAATATGGCTAATAATATGAGTTAGATTGATAATACTAAGAGTAGTGAGTATAGTAATTCTCGTTCTATCGATCATACAAGCATAATATGGCTAATAATATGAGTTAGATTGATAATAATAAGAGTAATGAGTATAGTAATTGTAGTTCTATCGACCATTTAAGCATAATATGGCTAATAATATGAGTCAGATTGATAATAATAACAGTAATAAGTATAGTAATTGTCGTTCTATCGATAATATAACCACAATATGGCTAATAATATGAGTTAGATTGATAATACTAAGAGTAGTGAGTATAGTAATTCTCGTTCTATCGATCATATAAGCATAATATGGCTAATAATATGAGTTAGATTGATAATAATAAGAGTAATGAGTATAGTATTTGTCGTTCTATCGATTATATAAGCATAATATGCCTGATAATACGAGTTAGATTGATAATAATAAGCGTAATAAGTATAGTAATTGTCGTTCTATCGATCATTTAAGCATAATATGGCTAATAATATGAGTTAGATTGATAATAATGAGAGTAATAACTACAGTAATTGTCGTTCTCTCGATCATATAAGCATAATATGGCTAATAATATGAGTTAGAGTGATAATACTAAGAGTAGTGAGTATAGTAATTCTCATTCTATCGATCATCTAAGCATAATATGGCTAATAATATGAGTTAGATTGATAATAATAAGAGTAATGGGTATAGTAATTGTAGTTCTATCGATCATATCTGCATAATATGGCTAATAATATGAGTTAGATTGATAATAATAACAGTAATAAGTATAGTAATTGTCGTTCTATCGATAATATAAGCATAATATGGCTAATAATATGAGTTAGATTGATAATACTAAGAGTAGTGAGTATAGTAATTCTCGTTCTATCGATCATATAAGCATAATATGGCTAATAATATGAGTTAGATTAATAATAATAAGAGTAATGAGTATAGTAATTGTAGTTCTATCGACCATTTAAGCATAATATGGCTAACAATATGAGTCAGATTGATAATAATAACAGTAATAAGTATAGTAATTGTCGTTCTATCGATAATATAAGCATAATATGGCTAATAATATGAGTTAGATTGATAATAATAAGAGTAATAAGTATAGTAATTGTCGTTCTATCGATCATTTAAGCATAATATGGGTAATATTATGAGTCAGATTGATAATAATAACAGTAATAAGTATAGTAATTGTCGTTCCATCGATAATACAGGCATAATATGGCTAATAATATGAGTTAGATTGATAATAATAAGAGTAATAAGTATAGTAATTGTCGTTCCCTCAATCATATAAGCATAATATGGCTAATAATATGAGTTAGATTGATAATAATAAGAGTAATGAGTATAGTATTTGTCGTTCTATCGATCATATAAGCATAATATGGCTAATAATATGAGTTAGATTGATAATAATAAGAGTAATGAGTATAGTAATTGTAGTTCTATCGATCATTTAAGCATAATATGGCTAATAATATGAGTTAGATTGATAATAGTAAGAGTAATAACTACAGTAATTGTCGTTCTCTCGATCATATAAGCATAATATGGCTAATAATATGAGTTAGAGTGATATTACTAAGAGTAGTGAGTATAGTAATTCTCATTCTATCGATCATATAAGCATAATATGGCTAATAATATGAGGTAGATTGATAATAATAACAGTAATAAGTATAGTAATTGTCGTTCTATCGATAATATAAGCATAATATGGCTAATAATATGAGTTAGATTGATAATACTAAGAGTAGTGAGTATAGTGATTGTCGTTCTATCGATCATATAAGCATAATATGGCTAATAATATGAGTTAGATTGATAATAATAAGAGTAATGAGTATAGTATTTGTCGTTCTATCGATCATATAAGCATAATATGCCTAATAATACGAGTTGTATTGATAATAATAAGCGTAGTAAGTATAGTAATTGTCGTTCTACCGATCATTTAAGCATAATATGGCTAATAATATGAGTTAGATTGATAATAATAACAGTAATAAGTATAGTAATTGTCGTTCTATCGATAATATAAGCATAATATGGCTAATAATATGAGTTAGATTGATAATACTAAGAGTAGTGAGTATAGTAATTCTCGTTCTATCGATCATATAAGCATAATATGGCTAATAATATGAGTTAGATTGATAATAATAAGAGTAATGAGTACAGTAATTGTAGTTCTATCGATCATTTAAGCATAATATGGCTAATAATATGAGTCAGATTGATAATAATAACAGTAGTAAGTATAGTAATTGTCGTTCTATCGATAATATAAGCATAATATGGCTAATAATATGAGTTAGATTGATAATACTAAGAGTAGTGAGTATAGTAATTCTCGTTCTATCGATCATATAAGCATAATATGGCTAATAATATGAGTTAGATTGATAATAATAAGAGTAATAAGTATAGTAATTGTCGTTCTATCGATCATATAAGCATAATATGGCTAATAATATGAGTTAGAGTGATAATACTAAGAGTAGTGAGTATAGTAATTCTCATTCTATCCATCATATAAGCATAATATGGCTAATAATATGAGTTAGATTGATAATAATAAGAGTAATGAG